>NW_027361680.1:1110000-1195000 GCF_039654945.1 Dendrobates tinctorius | reverse complement strand
TTTTTGCTAGGTAAGCTGAAGACAACATGAGGTAGGGGTTAAAACACAGATTTCAGGGATGCCTCTCGTATCAAGCTTCCTGGTTTTGTTTGCTTGCAATGATTGTTTTAGCACCAGGAGCCTATCATTGTTTGGACACAGCAGCACATGCATGCTAGTCTGACACGCCCCTTCCTGTGATAAGCAGCTCACTGTCTATAGACACTGTATATTCAGAGTCTGGTGTGGGCGGGAGCAGCAGCTTACTCAGCTCTGCGGTATTGCTAAATCTAAAAGTTCTGATTGTATGAGAACAGCTACATCTAGTAAACTTAGTGATAGATCTTTTGATTCAGCAACTCTTTGCCTACATCAAGCTGCTCTCAGCTGAGGTAGCAAAAGCCTGCTGACAGATTCCCTTTAACATTTTTGAGATGTCAGATGCCAGAAGAAACAGATTGTGGAGCTTCTTTGTGAACCTCACTGAATATCGTTGGACCATGTACGTCTCACGCACAGTGTAAGAAAGACTAAGTACAACAAGAAGGGATGAGGGGAACAGAGCCAAACACTAGGGAAGGGGGGAGTGGAGACCCCCTAGGCAGATCTAAATTTACCCTGTCTGCCCTAAACATCCTTAAATAAGTTCTGCACCTTTCGCCGAGCAGGAACCTAATCTCTGTCTGACCCTGGCAATAAGCCCTGCTTAATGAAGGACGGGATTAGCACTAGTCGATCCCCACTACAACTAAAGACAGCTTCGATGGACAAACAAGGGGATCACTTACCTTGGGTAGACTCAGAGAGGTAACACAGACGTCATCCAAACACCAAAGGGGAAGTTAGCCAACTGCTATAGCTCCAAGCCTCAACAGGGCAAAATGGATCTATCACCAGGGATTCCCAGCAGCACACCCCTGTCCAGGTGTGTCAATTAGAGCTGGAGAAAGGTTGCCACTGGGTCAAAGAGTCAGAAGGTGTCTGCAAAGCCAAACGCAGAGACCTTATGTAGCTAGATGTAGTTTGACTGTCTGCAGCTTCTGACATACCTGTGCCAGTGTGAGCCTGTAGGGAAGTAGACTGACCTATGGACCTGTCTGAAGAGGAACAGTAAATGTAAGATGTGCAGTAAATATACTTAACGTGAACTGGTGTATACGTATGGGGAAACAGCTAGAATTAGGAAGTGTCATGATCCATGCTGGATCAGGACTGATATAAAGCACAGGTAACCTTTTTGTCTTCCTAAGCTGTGCTTAAGGTTGGTTTTTTCCCCCGGTGGCCATTAGGATTATTGCACTGTGGTGTCGTTTGTTCTAAGTTTCCCCCATGGTGGTGAGCATCATTGCACTCTTGTTTCTTTAGTTAAGTGCACATGATTATAATGCAGGTGTGATTGCTGGCTCTGCTATAAAAGACTCACAGGTGTTGCAATCAGTGTTGGTGATAGTGTTCATTTCAACCATCCTTGGTGGAGCAAGGAGCTGGAGAGCGTTCCTTGCATCTCTGTCTTAGCCCTGGTGTGGAAGGAATCATAGGGGATTTCCTTGTAGCTCTGACAGAGCTTGGTGGCAGCGATTCAGGAGGAGAGCTGCATGCTGGTGGTGGACTCTGTTGCAAGGAGCATGTGCAACAGAGAAAATCTAAGTTGTGTTTCCCCGTTTGTGCTGTTTCCTTAGTGTGTATTAGTACAGCGGTGGGGTCAGTGCCTGCGCCACCCAGCTCCCTAGCAAGGGATAGGTTTAGGGTGTGCTAGGGCGTCAGGTTCCGGATCGGCGCCCGGTGCGGAACCGGCATAGGGAACCTTAGGAGCGGTAGGGACACTGACTCAGGGGAGTGCAGGAGGTCTCCACGTCCCCTTTCCCTATCACAGGGCCCACCGTTGTAACTGTTTCCCTACCCCTTGTCTTGTCGTTTTAGTTACCGGCCTGCTAGCCGTGTCACACAGGACAGTATCACGTGCCGCGTCCTGTTGTTCTAGCTACCGGCCTGCTGGTCGCCTCACACAGGACGGGTCCACGTGACAGGAAGAGATGGTGCAGGACCGGGTTTTGGCCATTAGGGGGAGACAAAGAATAGCAGGAGAAGGAGACGGTGCAGTACTGAGGTACTAGAGGGAGACAACAGAAAGCAGGGAAAGGACTTAACAGCAGCTAATGCTTAAGAAACCGCATAGTCATGGTGGGTGGAGTTACGGGGCTAAAGAGGGGAATTCCCAGGCAGGGGAATAAAAAGGGAGCGAGAGAGCCCCAGGGAAGCCAGTCCAGGAGGAGTTCAGTGCAGGAAGAGACTGAAGAAGGAGGAGCTCCGGAAGGGACTGGAAGGAGAGACAGTCAGGGGGTGACCCTGACAGGATAGCCACAGGAAAGAGGATGCCCGGGGTACTAGACGGATGGACTCAGCCAGGGGAAGTGCTGTGCTGGTGGGCCTAAGGCAGCCACAGTGAAAGAACCGCGAGGGACGTCACTTTAGAGGAAAGCAGGAAGTGAAAAGGTATCCGGGCTTGTGCATAGAAGCTGTCATGCTGCTGTGGTCATCGGGAGGATGGCCAATAAAGAGGACCTGTTTGAAGGCACATTGGTTTCTGTCTCCAGTCTGTTCACGGTGAAAGAGGGACCACCCCCAGTCGGCACATGTACCTACAATTGGCGTAGTCGGCAGGATCATCACCGCCTAATCCACCAACGCCAGCAGTGAGACCACGCTGAAAATTAAAAGGACCTGAGCTGAATAGGTTGAAGACTGTGCCTGGAGTGGATTACAAATTGCGACTGTGCTTGGAAATTGTCAGATCGGATTAAAAGGAACCCTGAAAATGACTTTGGCGAACCAGCAAAATGGCGGCTGTCGAAGTGGAGGACTACAGCGCCAAAAGAGACTGCTAGGTTGAGCTATGCCGAGCCCGCCCCTGGGGGGAACGGAGTAAATCTAGTGACAGCTGCCTGTTCCCCCTGAACGCTGGAAAATGGGTGGAGAGGCCGGCCCATGCCCCACCCTGGAACGGGAGTGACTCTGATGAAAAGGCTGGATGCCGCTGCCTTGCGCCATTAAGCTTCTGGACATCGGACACAATGAGACGCTGCAGCTGCCGTGGCCTTGGACGACTGGAGAGGCAATGGCGGCGGGAGGTCGAGGCCCGCCACAGTACCTGCGCCTGGGAGTTGCTGCCGGTGTACCTCATCCTAGAGGAAGACCGTCCTGGGAACCCACTAGAGCTGCTGGCGGCTGGACCTGCGGAGCTGGAGTTGATGGTGTGCACGCCCGCAGCACAGGCCATGCCAGGGCAGCCGCTGGAGGAACCTTTGCCGACTCTCCCTGCGGAAACATCGGGCCTGGAGGCTGATCCTGCCGGACGGCGGGATGAAGAGCAGCGGTGCGCTCCAGATGACGGGACCAGCAGCAATGGAGGAGCGACGGAGACCAGCGACATATAATAAAAAAAACTGCAAGGCACTCAGGAAACAATAAGTTTGTGGATGGTGCACAAGTAGGGTATCCGGCCCGTCATACAGAATAATAATAAACTTGGCACTCAAGTTTATTGGCACTTGGAGACCAGCGACAACTCGGGCCCTCCAGTCACTCGGATGCACCTGGAGGAGCTGCGGGATGGCCTGAAGGGAGCCAGGGCACTGGGGAAGGTGAGCGTTCTCCCGGCCCAGCCGGCGGCACCGCAGGCCGTTGCCGCCCCCACGCCCCGTACACGAGACAGGCCCAAGGGCCCCAACACCGGCCCTCAGCCTCCCCGCTCAGCCTCCCCTCGTCCAACGACCCCAGCTCCTGATGGATCCGCTGCCCATGCAGGGCCAACCAATATCCATGCCATCGACTCCGAGTTGCCCCGTCCGGTGGTGCCCCGTCCCGCGCCTCCGGTGCAGAGCGGATCCGCGGCCTGCTTCCCGAGGCCCGCGGTCACCTCTGCCATGCCCCATACAGCGGCGGCCTATTCATCGAGGCCACTTCGGCCCCACTGCAGACCGCGGCTGCAGCCGGGTCGTTAGGCTCTGTGGTCCACCCACCGAACCGATACCCGCGGCCACCCCTGCCCCGCTCTTGGCTCCGGCTGCGGCCTACTTGCCAAGCCCTGCGGCCTATACTGGGCCCTCTGGATTGCAGATGCCATCTCGCAGAAGAAGGCCAAAGAGCGGGAAGTCTGGGCACTGCTGCATGAGAAGGGGGAGACGGCCATGTCTGTCCCTCGGTGCCATGAACAGCTTGTCAATACAAATGTCGAGCGTGGCTACGGTTTCATCTGAGAAGCGGAAACTGGGCACAAAGTCTACCTTTGTTTGTAAAACAATCTCCAAACATACATTTGACACGAATAGGGCACATTTAGATTTGTGATTGTAAACACAAGCAAAATTTTATAAAATTGGAAAAAATCTGTAACATTCGGTAAAAGTGCGGGAAAATATTTGCGTTGCCACAAAAGTATTTTCAGCACTTTAGCAACGATAGTGGTGGTGTATCATGAGCACGTGTTTGATGAGGGGAGAGGGTTTGCAGAGATCAGAGGCGCTGCGTTCTTGTAAATAGTCATTTTTTTCCCTAACTTTATGTGTGCACATTGCGGCTTGCCAATCAGGGCGCAGGAAACACCCACAATGTCCTGACACAACGTCTTGTGTCATTGGCTGCTGAAATCACATGTCTCTCTCCATATAAATAGCGGACATCTTGTTTTAGAATAATTTTTTTTTCCATAATTTCCCTCGGGATCAATAAAGTGTATTGTATCGTATTTTGACACTGTAACAGCACAGAGAGGCTGCTCCTGACGCTGGCACTGTTAGCAGGAAGATGTTAGCTAGTGAGTTAGTTGTATATCAGTCAGATAGTGCAGCTAGTTAGTCTCCAGTGTGGCTGTTAAATTTACCTTCCAGCAATATTTTTTCACTAGCTATGTAAATGTGGAACAACCTGCTGTATCCCACCTTGTCATTTAGTGATGTGGTATGAAACTGTCTACAGACCAAAGCCACATTAAAAGAAATATAAAAAATTTTTCTGCTGCTAAATGTGAAACAGCCTGCTGTATCCCACATTGTCATTTTGTGGAGGTAATAAGAACCTGTCTGCAGACCTAAGGTACATTAAAAAAAAAAAAATTCAGTTGCAAAAAGTTAGGCGACCCGCCGTATCACACTTTGTCATTTTGTTAGGTTGAAATTAAGCTGTAGAGGCCTGATCCAGAGGCCACAAAAAATTCTTCTGTTCCTAATGTCATACAGTAGGGGACCGGACTTTTAAATAGTTTGCAGCATCTAGTGTGTTATAGAGGCCTGATTCAGAGGATGCACCCTATGACACCCGCTATGCAGGCAGAGATTGCTGTGATGGCCCTGGACAGAGAAGCCAGATGTTCTGTTATGTTTTGGCCTCTGCATGAGCAGAACACTTTCACTAAGGTGTTACAAATTTTGGAGGAGATGCATGAGGACCCCACGGATGTCGGAGAATTGCTCATGTGCTTGTTTAGCCGCATTCAGAGTGAGGGGGAGTCCATGACCCAATGTATGAATGTCTTGCAGGAGATTCACGCAGCCATCACCAAGCGGGATGATGTGGGCGTGGGGTCTCCTGACGTGATTCTGAGAGACCAACTTGAAGCCGGTCTCAGAAGTCTGCTGCTTAAGCAGGCCCTGCAGGGGCGCTTGCGAGTTAACCCGCAAGTGTCTTTCTTAGAGACTGGGGCAGAAGCGCGCGTGCAGGAGCAGGGGACGTCAGCCTTGGCGCGCAAGGTCCGGAGCGGGGAGGTGCCCGCTTCACCCGTAGCTGAACCAGGATGGGTCATAGAGATCCAGAAGGAGATACAAGAAATGCGGGAAGAGTTGTCCGACCTTAGAAAAGCCCCCCCTTCCGTGGCTCCGAATCCACCCAGAGAAAGAACTAGCCCCAAATATCGCTTGCCTCCTGTACCTCACCAGGAAATGGGACAATATCAGACAGAGAGACAGCCGATCTGTTTCAGATGTGGAGATGTTGGTCACTATGCCTGAGGATGCGCCAAGCGGGGGAGGCCGCTCACCCGGCAGCAATGGCCGAGGGATGACACCCGAAGCCTGAGCAGCCTAGGAGAGAAGGCAGTCCTGCAAGTTTGATTTCCTTGAGCTCCCTCGTATGGACTGAAATGGATGGTTGGGCCATCCGCTGTCTAGTTGATACCGGTTCCCAGGTGACCCCATGTCAGAAACCTATTTCTGACAACATTGTTCTAAGGCGACATGGACCGAATGGAGCCCAGTGATTAAATTAACCGCCGCCAAGCAATTGCCCATCCCAGTCGCAGGGGTGTTCTGGATGCAGATTAACGTGTGTGGCAAAGATGTGTGCCAGAAAGGAGTTGTGTTGACCGCTGCAGACGCAAGTAGTGGCCCCGCCGTGACGTTGGGGATGAACGTACTAAAAGAACTCGGGACTCTTCTGATCAGTGATTCACCAGACGCTTTTCTAGACCGATGGAGCCCCCGCACCCCCCAGAGGAAGGTGTTTGAAAAACTGATACGGGCTGTCAGGACCAAGAGACGTCAAGTGAAGGAAAAGTTTTGGGAAGGGTGGTGATCCCGGCTGGAGCTAAACTAGTTCTGCTACCTGGACAGACGGTGCTCACACTGCCCATACGAGCTTGTACACACCTCGAGGGAGTGGAAGTTCAGATAGAACCAATGGTACTGGAACAAATACCCCTGGGACTCCTCATTGCTCGGACATTGGCTATCGCTCATGACGGCAGCATAGTGGTGCGGTGTGTCAACCTGGGAGAGGATCATCTTACGCTCTCACCCAAGAGTGAAGTGGCGCAAGTGCTGGGCATCCTGGAAGAACTAATGCAACAAGAAGCCGTTCAGCTAGCAGTGAAACCAGGGTACCCTTGGACCATAGCCGTTACCATGCCCCCGGAACAGTCGTCTGGAAGCATGAAGGAAGAGCGTTGAATCCTGGAGCAGATGCGAGCTGAACTGGCGGGGCTGTCACCCCAACAGGTTCAACAGGTGGAAGCTGTGCTGGAGCGTTACCAGGACATCTTCACCCGTCATGACGATGACTTCGGGTGTACCACAGCCATAACCCACAAGATACCTACAGGAGGTGCCGCACCAATCCGTGAGAGATATCTGCAGATACCGCCTCAGATGTACCAAGAAGTAAAAGAGATGTTGGCCTACATTCTGCGAAGTGGAGTTATCCGGGAGAGCCAGAGCCCGTGGGCAGCCCCCATCATTCTAGTTCGAAAGAAGGACGGAACCCTTCGTTTTTGCGTCTATTATTCGACTGAATGACTGTACGGTGCGGGATTCGTACCCCCTACCAAGAATTGAGGAGTCGTTGTCCGCCTTGGGAAAAGCAAAATACTTCTCGTCCCTTGATCTGGCCAGTGGTTATTGGCAGGTGCCTATGGCTGATCATGAGCAGCTGAAGACAGCGTTTTTACTGTCAATGGGATTATTTGAATTCAATCAAAATGCCTTTCGGCCTGACTAACGCTCAAACTCTGCATGCCCGGCTTAATAAGCATCATCATAATATACGTCATGGGTATCGGTTGCATAGTGTATAGTGATGAGTGCGCATACTCGGTAATGCTCGGTACTCACCTGAGCATCGTTGTACTCGCGGTGCTCATTTCCGGGATTGTTCGGCGAGAGTTCGGGTCTATGTACTCTATGTTTGGCTTTCTTTAGAGCGCCAATCAACAAGAAAGGGATTGTGTGCCACGCACTGTAATGCCGCAGCCATGTTGGTTGTGGCATTACAGTTATTGACCAAATTAAAATTCACCGCACACTCAGATGGATTATCATGCATGTGACATGTGTAATTTATTAACAAATAGTGGAAGCAAACAGATATCAAGCGGTGGATGGCGACTAAACAGAATAATTAACTGCAAGATAAAGAAGAACATATAAGTATAATGTATGGGTACAAAGCAATATATAGATCCCGAAAATGAAAGAAAACAAATCCCCAAAAAATCCCCAAAAATACAAATATATACATATATACCTGAGCATTGATACAAGATTACATGAAAAAAATACATGAAAAAAATAATAAAAACATAATAATAACGTCTTGACATAGTAGTCTAGAAAGTCATGAGTAAACTCTATGGCAAAAATACTGATACAGTATAGAGAGTATGGAGCAGAGATTATGGGTTACCTTAATCCAATTAATTTGCAAGAAGATTAGGTGCAGATATAGAGACGGAGTCCCTAGGAGACGTGGAGATGCTAGAAAGAATCGTGATAGAGTTAGCCTATGGTGCTATAGGGCAAAAAGAGGAAGATAATAAATGAAAATGAATAATACCTAATATAATAGAAGCAATGACACTGGCAGCAGGTGATATGTATGGCAGGGTTATAGTCCTATAAGAGTTTAAAGGGAATCTGTCACCCCTTTTTTCGAATATGAGCTGCCGGCACTGACATCAGGGGCTTATCTACAGTATTCTGTAATGCTGTAGATAAGCCCCCGATGTAACCTGGAAGAAAAGAAAAAAGAGTTAGATTATACACTGGGTGCAGAATTATTAGGCAAATGAGTATTTTGATCACATCATCCTTTTTATACATGTTGTCCTACTCCAAGCTGTATAGGCTTGAAAGCCAACTGCCAATTATGTAAATCAGGTGATTTGCATCTCTGTAATGAGGAGGGGTGTGGTCTAAGGACATCAAAACCCTATATATGGTGTGCTTAATTATTAGGCAACTTCCTTTCCTTTGGCAAAATGGGTCAGAACAGAGATTTGACGGACTCTGAAAAGTAAAAAATTGTGAGATGTCTTGCAGAGGGATGCAGCAGTCTTGAAATTGCAAAACTTTTGAAGCGTGATCACTGAACAATCAAGCGTTTCATGGCAAATATCCAACAGGGTCGCAAGAAGCGTGTTGATAAAAAAAGGCGCAAAATAACTGCCCATAAATTGAGGAAAATCAAGCGTGAAGCTGCCAAGATGCCATTTGCCACCAGTTTTGCCATATTTCAGAGCTGCAGTGTTACTGGAGTATCAAAAAGCTCAAGGTGTGCCATACTCAGGGACATGGCCAAGGTAAGGAAGGCTAGAAAACGACCACCTTTCAACAAGAAACATAAGATAAAACGTCAAGACTGGGCCAAGAAACATCTTAAGACTGATTTTTCTGAGGTTTTATGGACTGATGAAATGAGAGTGACTCTTGATAGGCCAGATGGATGGGCCCAAGGCTGGATCAGTAAAGGGCAGAGAGCTACACTCCAACTCAGACGCCAGCAAGGTGGAGGTGGGGTACTGGTATGGGCTGGTATCATCAAAGATGAACTTGTGGGACCTTTTCGGGTTGAGGATGGAGTGAAGCTCAACTCCCAGACCTACTGGTAGTTTCTGGAAGACACCTTCTTCAAGCAGTGGTACAGGAAGAAGTCGGTATCGTTCAAGAAAAACATGATTTTCATGCAAGACAATGCTCCATCACATGCATCCAAATACTCCACAGCGTGGCTGGCCCGTTAAGGGTCTAAAAGAAAAAAAAATAATGACATGGCCCCCTTGTTCACCTGATCTGAACCCCATAGAGAACCTGTGGTCCCTCATAAAATGTGAGATCTACAGGGAGGGAAAACAATACACCTCCCCGAACAGTGTCTGGGAGGCTGTGGTGGCTGCGGCATGCAATGTTGATCGTAAACAGATCAAGCAACTGTCAGAATCTATGGATGGAAGGCTTTTGAATGTCATCGTAAAGAAAGGTGGCTATATTGGTCACTGATTTTTTTTTGTTTTGTTTTTGAATGTCAGAAATGTTTATTTCTGAATTTTATGTTGCTCTATTGGTTTACCTGGTGAAAATAAACAAGTGAGATGGGTATATATTTGGTTTTTATTACGTTGCCTAATAATTCTGCACAGTAATAGTGACCTGCACAAACAGATATCCTCCTAAGATAGCCAAATCTAAAAAAAAAAAAACGACTCCAACTTCCAAAAATATTAAGCTTTGATATCTATGAGTCTTTTCGGTTGATTGAGAACATAGTTGTTATTCAATAACAAAAAGAATCCTCTCAAATACAACTTGCCTAATAATTCCGCACATGGTGTACTCACCCCGGCATTCAGTCCAGTCCAATGGGTGTCGCCATCCGGTCCAGCACCTCCCATCTTCATACGATGCCGTCTTCTTCTTTCCTTCCTGTCATGGCTCCTGCGTGGCGTGGCTCTCCCAGAGCCTTCCTGTAGTGTTCAGGCTCTGGGAGAGGTCCGGCGCTTGCGCACTGCAGTATTCGGCTGTTCCCTCAACAGGGCAGAGCACTGTGCCTGCGCCGGAGCCACGACAGGAAGGAAAGAAGAGGACGGCATCGTATGAAGATGGGAGGCGCCAGACTGCAACACACATCGGACCAAGACCGGACCACCCCCCGGTGAGTATAATATAACTCCTTTTTCTTATCTTTCAGGTTACATCGGGGGGCTTATCTACAGCATTACAGAATGCTGTAGATAAGCCCCTGATGGCGGTGGCCGCAGCTCATACTCGAAAAAAGGGGTGACAGATTCCCTTTAAGGATGTAACGTAGTCAAAAATTCTGGAGTTAATGTCAGGGCTAATGGGTTACCTGGCGCTGGTAACAGTGACAGCAGGAGATATACCTTGCAGGGTTTTTTAACCTATGGGGAATTGAAATATAGTGCAGTCAATGGCAATATAGTCTGGGCTGCATAGTAGGGTGACGCAAGCAGAATGTTTTAATAAATACCGGGAGATGGCAGGGATAAGAGCGGTGCTCCCGCACCTAGCTGATTCGGCGTGTACCGCTCATGTAGCAGGGTCTATTTAAATGTATCAGTATCACGCCTGGCCGGAACCACATTTCCCTGCCCAGAAGGGATGTGTCGCTGCCTGGCTGCATAAACTGTGCATGTGCATCCGTCATCAGGGAAGCCAAGGGACGCTTGACTACCCAGGCTTGGTGCTAGGGCAAGTCAGTGGGCAGTGTGTGTGAGACAGCGGCGCCCGAGAACATGGTACAGCCATGAAAGTACTATGTAGGAGAAGGGGGAGTAGACTAATAACAAGCCTTAGTATAGGACAATAGACATTGATTATAAGACGCACCCCAAATTTTGAGGAGAAAAATAGGAAAAAACTTTTTTTGTAAAATGGTGGTACTTCTTATAATCCATGCATCTTATTGCTGGCTACGGTGAAGCGGGGTCCCAGGATAACTGCTCGAGAAGGCAGGTGTGGAACAATGCTGCTGGGATGAGGGGATGTTTTGATGTGCGGAGTGCCGCTGCGGGTGTCCGATGCTGCCACTGCCCTATGTCCCCAGTGTTGTTGGGTGTTGCTATCACCGTGCTCTGTCCCTGGTGCTGCCAGGTGCTGCCACCCGCTCTGTCCCCCGGTGCTTGCTGCCGCCGTGCTCTGTCTCTGGTGCTGCCGCCAGCTCTGTCACCTGGTGCTGCCGGGTGCTGCCACCACGCTCTGTCCCCAAGTGCTTGCCGCCGCTGCGCTCTGTCACGTACTGCGTTGGGGGCTCTGCCGTTCCATCTATGCCTGCCTGTGCCTGTATGGTCGATTCCTTCTGGGAAAATGGCCTTCGTGCATGCGCAGATGGAGATCTCAGCAAAGAAATCTCGGGAGATGAGATCTCCATCTGCGCATGCGCAGCGGCCATTTTCCACCGCACAGGTACAGGCAGGCATGGATGGAATGGCAGAGCCCCCACGCAGCATGGGACAGAGCGTGGCGGCGGCAAGCACCGGGGGACAGAGTGCTGCGGCAAACACTGGACACCCACAGCGGCTGCACAGATAAGGTATATTCGCATTGTAAGACACACCCCTAATTTCCCCCCAAATTTGAAGGAAAAATATGGTATATCGGCCAGTGAATAATAGGCCAGTGGTAGGGATACAGGGGAAATAAGTATAAAAATAGCGGAAGATCCGCATAGTAAGATATGTAAATTTTCTTGTGGGCCTGTATAATGGACGGAGGCATGGTAAGACAGTCAGGGGATGGAATAAACTCACCTATGATGACATGCTATCAGCGGGTCTGTAAAGTAATGGAAATACATGTTAAGTATAGTATTAAAGGAGCCAATCGATCTCTTTATTGAGGTCTTTGGGGGCTAAAGTATCCAACTTATGGATAATGCTTCCAGTCACTTTGCCACCACCACCACTACCCTATCTTCCACACGGTCAAGTCTGAGTAGCCGTGAGTCTGGACTGCATATTCCTCACCCTGATCCTCCTTCCTCACACCATGCTGAGTCCCCGTAGACAATTGATCCTACACTTGACCACTCCGAAGAGCTGTTCACTTTTCCATTTATAGATTCGGGCCCCTCACCTGGTCCACTTGAAGCAGGGCAAGATGAGATCGCATGTAGCGATGCCCAAATAGTTGAGCAGCCACGGTCACACGAAGGTGACAGTGGGAATGTGTCACAAGAGGTGGACGATGATGAGACACAATTGCCAGAAAGTCAGGAGGAGGACCAGGGTGCGGAAGTGGAAGACAAGGTGGTGGATGATATAGTAACTGACCCAACCTGGCAGGAGGACATGCAGAGCGAGGACAGCAGCACACAGGGTTAGGGAGGCATAGCACCCCAACAGGCAGAAAGAAGGAGTGTGGTGGCTACAGACAGAAGGCGTGCAACCGCTCATCGTAACACCAACATGATGGAAGTTGGCAGTACAACTGATAGGTCTTCGTCTTCCCGAGCCTGGTTGTTTTTTAGACACTCTGCCGATAACCCCAAACAGGCCATTTGCGCCACCTGCCATGCCCGCCTCAGCAGGGGTAGCAAAACTACCAGCCTGACCACCACCAGCATGATCAGGCACATGGCAGCAAAGCACCCAACTTTGTGGGTCAAACCCCACGCTCCAGGAACAGTGTCTCCTGGTGACACCACTGCTTCTTCCACTGTTGTGTGTGCAAGCCAATCCCCTGTCCATGGTGCATGCGAAGATGCCTCCTGCCCTGCACCTGTCATTGCCCACACTCAACTAGCAACATCATCAAACACGTCCACGTCCTTGTCCCAGCGCAGCCTTCAGTTGACCATACCCCATTCATTGGAACGCAAGCAGAAATATGCAGCCAGCACCCCATAGGCCACAGTACTAAATTCACACATTTCTCGTCTGCATGTGCTCGAAATGTTGCCTTTTAAGCTCATGGAGACCGAAGCTTTCCGCAACCTGATGGCGGCGGTCGTCCCAAGGTACTCGGTCACGCTGCCATTATTTGTCCTGGTGTGCCATCCCGGCATTACACAAACATGTGTCCCCCAACATTACCAGTGCCCTCAACAATGCTGTTACTGGGAAAGTCCACATAACCACGGACACATGGACAAGTGCTTGTGGACAGGGACGGTACATCGCGCGGATGGCACACTAGGTTATCATAGTGGAAGCCGGGACCCAGCCTGACCTTGGGATGGAACACATCCTCCCGACACCGAGGATTGCAGGCCGTATGTCAATCAGGGTTGCCCCCACAGTCTACAGTTTCTGCACCTCCTTCTCCTCTTCAGCCTCAAGCTCCGAAATGACCACATCAGTCACAAGCTAGAAGCACTGCAGCACTGTGTCAGCCAAGCGGCAACAGGCTGTGCTGAAACTAATATGCTTTCGTGACAAACCGCACAATGCTGAAAAGTTGTGGACAGCTCTGAAAGAGCAGGCAGATCTGTGGCTAACATAGCTGAACCTACAGCCAGGCATGGTCGTGTGTGACAATGGCTGGAACCTGGTGGCGGCTCTGAGATGAGGTGAGCTCACACCGTCTGGCCCATGTGCTTAACCTCATTGTTAAAAGCTACCCAGAGCTGCCAGATCTGCTTGTGAAAGTACGCCGCCTGTGTGCCCATTTTAGAAAGTCAGCTAGAGTTTCCGCCGCCATTGCCATACTTCAGCAGCATTTGCAGCTTCCGGCTCACCGACTGATTTGTGATGTCCGCATGCATTGGAACTCTACACTGCATATTTTGGAAAGGATTTGTGAGCAGAGGAGGGCAGTTGTTGACTACCAGCATCAACAAGGCTGTCGGTATTCAGTTCAGACTCCACATATAAGACCTCAGGACTAGACATGGATATCAGCCATATGTACCATCCTACAAAACTTTGAGGAGTACACCAAGATGGGGAGCGGCAATGACGCCATAATTAGCATCACCAGCTCACTTCTCTGTATTCTGAGAAGCTCTCTGCTCACAATGAAAGAGGATGCATTGCAGGCAGGCCATGATGATATGGAGCATGGAACCATACAGGGTGATTACACAGTCCAGCCTCATGTAATCCCAACATGGAATGGTTGACAATGAGGAAGAAAGGAGGAGGAAGAACAGGAGCTAGCTTCATGCGCTTTAGACGATACTACAAGTACAACTGTCTTACCATCTGTTCAGCGTGGATGGCCTGAGGACAGGAAGGAGGAGGAGGACAGCATGGTCAGTCATCCCCTTTTTGAGTAAGAGTCAGTGATAAGCGGTCATAGAGGAGCGCTTAGGAAGCAACCCAGGGGCAGACAAAAATGTCATGTCTCCACCGCAGCTCCAGCCGAAAACCTCCAATGGAGGATAGGAGCAATGAGAAAATGGAAACGGTCTTAGGAGCACAGGAAAGAGACTCAGACAAGAGATGGGGTTAAACCACAACGCGTTTCGACGGAGGATCCGTCTTCATCAGGTGGAAGTGGAACTTCCACCTGATGAAGACGGATCCTCCGTCGAAACGCGTTGTGGTTTAACCCCATCTCTTGTCTGAGTCTCTTTCCTGTGCTCCTAAGACCGTTTCCATTTTCTCATCAATCCTCTTGGTGAGGACACGGAAGTCTTGCCTGTTAGCAGTTTGGCATGCATAGCTGACTTTATGTTGTGCTGCCTTTCGTGTGACTCTCCCATTCTCAAAATTTTGGGGACACTCATTACTGGTTGGTGACACTTCTAGACTCATGCTACAAGGAGAACTTTCAATATCTTATTCCAGAGGCAGACAAGTCTACCAAAATGGGGGAGTACCACAGGGCCCTTGTTGCAGAATTATTAAAAAAATTCCCATCTGAAAATGCAGGCAGCAGAGGTCACAGTTGGTTTGACATCCAAGGAGTACAGGCGAGAGAGACACAACTCCAATCCAGCAGAAGCAGGGAAACACTGGCAAAGTTCTGGGAGAGAGTTTTCTCAGAACCTCCCATCACACTTCCCCTGAGACGCGGGGTACTCTCACAAGAAGTGCAAAGTTTTGGAAGATACAGATGGAGTACCTTGCTGTCCGTACCAATGTCCTCCGTGATTCCTCTGTGCCTTTTAATTATTGGGTATCCAAGCTGGACACGTGATATGAACTGGCTCTCTACGCCTTGAAGGTCCTGGCCTGCCCTGCCACTAGCGTTTTGTCAGAGCGGGTTTTTAGTGCTGCTGGTGGAATTATAACTGATAAGTGCATCCGCCTGTCAACTGAAAATGATGACAGGCTGACTCTTATAAAAATTAACAAGGGCTGGATTTGGCCAGACTTCTCTACACCACCGAATTATAACAGCAAAACATAACGTCAAATCCAGTGTCATTTTTTAGGAGGTATATTCCCATGCACCGCTTCACACCCACACATGGGTATACGCTTCCTTATTTTGCCTATCTGCTGTTATCCTCCTTCTCATCAGCCATCACCACTAGATGACCAGGGTGACCGTGGTCAGCCTTGCAACAGCCACATTATTGTATTAAAGGGTGTTTTTAATGCCTATAAAAAAATTTTTTACACATTATGTTGATGTGTACCCCCCAGGGGGAATGTTTGTCAACCCATACACTTAGTGTATGGGCATTACAACCATAGGAGACCTGCTCCTTTATATTGGGAAAAGATTTTTAGTAGGCCCTCCTCCACGTCTCTTCTAAGGGGTATTGAGGTGCATCCAAATTTGGAGCCTTGCATTCACATCATGGGCAAACATTATGGGAGTAGCTAATTAAGAAAAATGGGAACTTTTGTTTTGTGTGACCATCCAGTACATTGGTTCAAAGGGTTATTGGGTTGCTGGTAACTTTGGGGCAGGGCAGGCCTTGCATTCAGTGCATAGGCAAACATTATGGGAGTAGCTAATTAAGAAAAATGGGAACTTTAGTTTCATGTGACCATCCAGTATGTTGGTTCAAAGGGTTATTGGAGTACGTGTAACCTTTGCCTCTCTATCTGGACACCTTACATCCATGAATTGGCTGGTTCCTTATTGTGCCTCCTGATGAACCGTGTGGACGGGGAAACGCGTCGAGGCTGGAAGCTAAGTTTGTGTTAACCCCCAGCTGTTTCTTTGATTTTTTTTTTTCTGGTAATAGATATCATCCATTGCCTTCTATGGGAACCAATATGGATATAATTCTGATGTTCCTTTATTGAACTACGCTATTTTTTACCTCTTGTCTGATTTTACTGCAGAGAGATTTTTTTTTTTTGGCTTTATTTGATAATGCATATGGAATCTATGTTTTCTGTAGTCTATTAGGAATAGTAGGCTAGTGTAGGGCTATCATAGGTTATTATTGTATAGAGTTTGTTAATTGTGTTATTGCACTAGGGGGGTGTTTTTTACCTCAATTTATTAAAGTTTCATGTTTTTAAAGGGTTTAATGTGGCCATCCAGTACGGTGGTTCAAAGGGTTATTGGGGTGCGTGTAACTTTGGAGCAGGGCAGACCTCGCAGTCAGTGCAGAGGCTAACATTATGGGAGTAGCTAATTAAGAAAAATGGGAACTTTAGTTTCATGTGACCATCCAGTATGTTGGTTCAAAGGGTTATTGGAGTACGTGTAACTTTGGGTCAGGGCAGGCCTTGCATTCAATGCATAGGCTAACATTATGGGAGCAGCTAATTAAGAAAAATGGGAACTTTGGTTTCATGTGGCCATCCAGAACGTTGGTTCAAAGGGTTATTGGGTTGCATGTAACTTTGGTGCAGGGCAGGCCTTGCATTCAAAGCATAGGCTAACAATATGGGAGTAACTAATTATGAAAAATGGGAACTTTTGTTTCATGTGGCCATCCAGTACGTTGGTTCAAAGGGTTATTGAGGTACATGTAACTTTGGGGCAGGGCAGGCCTTGCATTCAAAGCATAGGCTAACAGTATGACATTGCCAAATAAATAAGAATGGGAGCTTTTGTTTCATGTGGCCATCCAGTACGTTGGTTAGAAGGGTTATTGGGGTGCGTGTAGCTTTGGGGCAGGGCAACCCTTGCATTTAATGTATAGGTTAACATTATGGGAGTAGCTGATTAAGAAAAATGGGAACTTTTGTTTCATGTGGCCATTCAGTACATTGGTTCAAAGGGTTATTGGGGTGCAGGTAACTTTGTGGCAGGGCAAGCCTTGCATTCAAAGCATAGGCTAACATTATGGGAGTAACTAATTAAGAAAAATGGGAACTTTGGTTTCATGTGGCCATCCAGAACGTTGGTTCAAAAGTTTATTGGGTTGCATGTAACTTTGGTGCGGGGCAGGCCTTGCAGTCAATGCATAGGCTAACATGGGAGTTGCAAATTAAGAAAAATGGGATCTTTGGTTTCATGTGGCCATCTAGTACGTTGGTTAGAAGGGTTATTGAGGTGCTTGAAACTTTGGGGCAGGACTTGCATTCAATGCATAGGCTCACAGTATAGCAGTACCAAATAAATAAGAATGGGAACTTTGGTTTCATGTGGCCTTCCTGTTATGATTGAGTAACCGTAGGAGGCAAAAACAGAAATGCTAGCTAAGTCCTGAAAACCAGAGAAGTTGGCAACTATCAGATTGCAGACCCCTGAACCTATCAACACAACTAGCAGTAGCCGTGGGGGGTTCCTACGATGACCTAGACCCCTTGATCACAGCCGGAGAGATACATAGGCCTAAAGAAGGAAAGGGGAAATCTAACTGCCCCAGAGCAGACCCCAAAGCAATAGGCAGCCCCCCACATATAATGACGGTGAAGCAAGATGAAAACACTTACACAGACAGAAAGACAGGATGAGCAAAGACGGGGCCCAAAAACTACCTAGATAGGAACGGATAGGAAGGCTGCTGTCTGCAATCTGCCAAAACCCTATCAGCGACAAAAGCCAACAAGCTGATATAAAAATGGCCCTGAAGCAACTAAGCTTCAAAAACTAAATCAGCACTCAGGTACTTTCAGAAGACAGAGCTCAAGGAACACTGCACACTCCAGCAGGGAGTGGCAGAATCCAAAAAGCAAGAAAAACAAAAACAAAACTTAGATGCAAAAAAGGCAAAACAGAAAACTTAGCTTTAGGAGAGCAGGAATCAGACTGGTGTCCAAGAGTCCACAGAGAAATCACCCGTAGGGCAGAAAGGGCGTAGGCTGCCTTAAATCCAGTCAGTGGCTCCACTCAGCCAATCGTCTTCATTAGTCCCAGGTGCCTGATAATCAGGCTCACTACCTTCCTTCACTAGGATAGGGAGTTCACCAGGCCTCAGTGACGGAGGGGAAAATGAGCTCACAACAGTACCCCCCCTTGAGGAGGGGTCACCGAACCCTCAACAACGCTACCAGGGCGATCAGGGTGAGCCCGATGAAAGGCACGCACCAATCTTTTGGCATGAATATCAGAGGCAGAGACCCAGGAATTATCCTCCTGACCATAACCCTTCCACTTAACCAAATACTGGAGTCTCCGTCTAGCCAGACGGGAATCCAGAATTTTCTCTACCTCATATTCCAAGTTACCTTCAACCAATACAGCGTCCGGAGGTGCCACCTCAGGCACAACTGGCTCAACAAACCTCTTCAACAAGGACTTATGGAACACATTATGGATCTTAAATGTGACAGGAAGAGCCAAACGAAAAGAGACCGGATTAATAATCTCCAAAATCTTGTAAGGTCCAATAAATCTAGGCTTAAACTTAGGAGAAGCCACCTTCATAGCAATATTTTTTGATGATAACCACACCATATCACCAATCTTAAACTGGGGACCAATGGCCCTATGTCGATTGGAAAACCGCTGGGCCTTTTCCTGGGAGAGAGATAACTTATCCACCACTTGGTCCCAGATCTGGTGCATTCTCTCCACCACAGTGTCAACACCTGGGCAGGCAGAAGGCTCCACCTGCCCTGAAGAAAATCAAGGGTGAAAACCAAAGTTACAAAAAAAAAGTGACATCAAAGTGGCAGAACTAGCTCTATTATTCAAAGCAAATTCGGCCAAGGGCAAAAATGAAACCCAATCATCCTGATCAGCGGAAATAAAACATCTCAAATACAACTCCAAGGTCTGGTTTGTTCTCTCTGTCTGCCCATTGGTCTGAGGGTGAAAAGCAGAGGAGAAGGACAACTGAATTCCCAACTTGGAACAGAACGTCCTCCAAAATTTAGACACAAATTGAACTCCTCTGTCAGATACAATGTTCTCAGGAATCCCGTGCAAGCGAACCACCTGTTGCAAAAACAGAGGCACCAACTCAGAGGAAGATGGCAACTTAGGGAGTGGTACAAGATGAACCATCTTAGAGAACCTATCACAAATCACCCAAATAACAGTCATTCTTTGAGAGACCGGCATATCAGAGATGAAATCCATTGAAATATGGGTCCATGGCCTCCTGGGGACCGGCAAAGGCATCAACAACCCACTAGAGCGAGAACAAGATTTAGACCGGGAGCAAGTCCCACAGGACTGCACAAAATTCCTGACATCATGAGACAAGGTGGGCCACCAAAAAGAGCCACTCACCAGATCTCTAGTACCAAAAATACCTGGATGACCAGCCAATGCAGAGCAATGAACTTCAGACATCACTCTCTTCTTCCACTGGTCAGGAACATACAACTTTCCACTGGGGCAACGCTCAGGTTTGTCCTCCTGGAACTCTTGCAGAGCAAGTCTCAAATCGGGCGAGATGGCAGAAAGAACTACCCCTTCGCCTAAGATGGTGGCAGGCTTGGTCACCACAGGAGAATCAGCAAAGAAACTCCTAGAGAGGGCGTCTGCCTTGACATTCTTAGTTCCAGGAAGGAAAGAGACCACAAAATCAAAACGTGTAAAAAACAAGGCCCACCTAGCCTGTCTAGGTTTCAAGCGTTTAGCCGACTCTAGGTAAATCAAATTTTTGTGGTCAGTGAGGACCACAACTTGATGTTTGGCTCCCTCCAACCAATGTCTCCACTCCTCAAATGCCCATTTCATGGCCAACAGTTCCCGATTCCCCACATCATAGTTACGTTCAGATGAAGAGAACTTACGGGAAAAGAAAGCACAGGGATTCATTTTAGATGTTACCGGATCCTTTTGGGACAACACTGCTCCTGCACCAATCTCAGAAGCATCCACCTCTACCTGGAACGGGAGTGAGACATCAGGTTGCCGCAGAACCGGGGCGGAGGTAAATCTACGCTTCAGCTCCTGAAAGGAAGCAACCGCCTCCGGAGACCAATTCAACACATCCGCACCCTTCCTGGTCAGGTCAGTCAATGGTTTGGCAATACTAGAAAATTTTGCTATAAATTTCCGATAAAAATTAGCAAAACCCAAAAACTTCTGGAGGGCCTTCAAAGAAGTGGGCTGAACCCAATCATAAATGGCCTGTACCTTGGCCGGGTCCATTTCAATAGTTGACGGAGACAAAATAAATCCCAAAAAAGAAATTCTCTGTACTCCAAAAAGGCATTTTGATCCTTTGACATACAGAGAATTCTCTCTCAAGATCCGGAACACAGTCCGAATATGTTCCACATGAGAATCCCAATCCTTGGAGAAGATCAAAATATCATCCAGATAGATAATCAAAAATTTATCGACAAAGTCTCGGAAAATATCGTTCATGAAGCACTGGAAGACAGAAGGGGCATTAGTGAGCCCAAAAGGCATCACCAGGTACTCAAAATGTCCCTCCGGAGTATTAAACGCCGTCTTCCATTCATCCCCCTGCTTAATGCGGATAAGATTATACGCCCCCTGAGGTCAAGCTTGGTAAACCAGCAAGCACCTCTGACTCTAGAGAATAGATCCGAAATCAGGGCTAACGGATACTGATATATAATAGTAATTTTATTGAGGGCACGATAATCAATACAAGGCCTTAAAGAACCATCCTTCTTGGCCACAAAAAAAAAAACGGCACCTAAGGGTGAAGAGGATGGTCTAATATGACCCTTCTCCAACGCCTCCTTAATATAGGACCGCATAGCCTCGTGCTCGGGTACAGATAAATTGAAGAGCCGACCCTTAGGAAATTTACACCCCGGGTTTAGTTCAATTGCACAGTCATAACTCCTATGAGGAGGCAAGGACGCAGACTCATTCTCACTAAATACATCATAGTAGTCCGCCAAATAGTCAGGAACCTCATGCGACTGAGGAGAGGTGGAAAAAACCGGAGCCTCACTAAAGGTACACCGGCAACCCCAACTCACCACAGACACAGATTTCCAATCCAAAACTGGATTATGAATCTGCAACCAGGGAAACCCCAGAACAACGGCATCATGCAGACCATGCAACACCAAAAATTTGCAATTTTCTTGGTGGTCTGGCGCGACCCGCATGACCAACTGGGTCCAAAACTGAGGTTTATTTTTAGCCAGAGGGGTAGCTTCAATCCCCCTCAAAGGGATAGGCGTCTGCAGAGGTGTCAACGGAAATCCACAACGTTTAGCAAAATCCAAGTCCATTAGGTTTAGCGCTGCTCCCGAATCCACAAAAGCCTTGGCGGAAAATGTGGACAGGGAACAGATCAGAGTAATCGCCAAAAGAAACTTAGGCTGAACCCCACCAACAGAAAACGTGTGTGCAAAGCGTTTCTCACGTTTAGGACAAACAGAAATAACATGTGAGGCATCTCCACAGAAAAAACACAGCTTATTACGCCTTCTGAATTCCTGATGTTGCGCCTTAGACAAAACTCTATCACATTGCATAGGTTCAGACGTCTGTTCAACCGGTGGCAACACCTCTCGTGTAATCCTGCATTCACGTAAACGCCGATCAACCTGAATGGCTAAAGACATAGAATCGTCCAGACTAGAGGGATCAGGAAATCCCACCATAGTATCTTTTACGGCTTCTGACAAACCCTTCCCAAAGAGAGCAGCCAAGGCACTATCATTCCAGGTAGTAAGGACCGCCCACTTTCAGAACTTTTGACAGTACAACTCTGCAGATTCTGGTTCAATGCTAACAGGGTCTTTTCAGCCTGATCAATAGCATTAGGTTCATCGTACAGCAACCCCAAGGCTTGAAAAAATGCGTTCACATTAGTCAGAATAGGGTCATCTGGTTTCAAAGAAAACGCCGAATCCTGGGGATCGCCGCGCAGCAAAGAGATGACAATTTTAACCTGCTGCGCGGGGCTCCCTGACGAGTTAGGCTTCAAAGCAAAAAATAATTTACAATTATTTTTGAAACTCAAAAATTTTGATCGATCCCCAAAAAATACATTAGGTGTGGGGATCTTTGGTTCAACAGCATGTGAACGAGCAAGATAGGCGGAAATTGCTCGCACTTCAGCAGCGAGCTGCTCCACACGATCAGACACTTGCTTTATCTCCATTGAGAGAGAAAAAAAAAAATCCCCCTACGGCCTCAGAGATATAGAGGAAAGAATATAAACACACCTTTTTTTTTTTTTTTTTTTTAAACACAATTCTTTCCTGCTATTGAGTACCCCAGGATCTGCGGTTTGGCGGGTGATTCTGTTATGATTGAGTAACCGTAGGAGGCAAAAACAGAAATGCTAGCTAAGTCCTGAAAACCAGAGAAGTTGGCAACTATCAGATTGCAGACCCCTGAACCTATCAACACAACTAGCAGTAGCCGTGGGGGGTTCCTACGATGACCTAGACCCCTCGATCACAGCCGGAGAGATACATAGGCCTAAAGAAGGAAAGGGGAAATCTAACTGCCCCAGAGCAGACCCCAAAGCAATAGGCAGCCCCCCACATATAATGACGGTGAAGCAAGATGAAAACACTTACACAGACAGAAAGACAGGATGAGCAAAGACGGGGCCCAAAAACTACCTAGATAGGAACGGATAGGAAGGCTGCTGTCTGCAATCTGCCAAAACCCTATCAGCGACAAAAGCCAACAAGCTGATATAAAAATGGCCCTGAAGCAACTAAGCTTCAAAAACTAAATCAGCACTCAGGTACTTTCAGAAGACAGAGCTCAAGGAACACTGCACACTCCAGCAGGGAGTGGCAGAATCCAAAAAGCAAGAAAAACAAAAACAAAACTTAGATGCAAAAAAGGCAAAACAGAAAACTTAGCTTTAGGAGAGCAGGAATCAGACTGGTGTCCAAGAGTCCACAGAGAAATCACCCGCAGGGCAGAAAGGGCATAGGCTGCCTTAAATCCAGTCAGTGACTCCACTCAGCCAATCGTCTTCATTAGTCCCAGGTGCCTGATAATCAGGCTCACTACCTTCCTTCACTAGGATAGGGAGTTCACCAGGCCTCAGTGACGGAGGGGAAAATGAGCTCACAACACCTTCCGGTACGTTGGTTAGAAGGGTTATTGGGGTGTGTGTAACTTTGGGACAGGGCAGTCCTTGCATTCAATGCATAGGCTAACATTATGGGAGTAGCTAATTAAGAAAAATGGGAACTTTTGTTTCATGTGGCCATCCAGTACATTGGTTCAAAAGGTTATAGGGGTGCAGGTAGCTTTGTGGCAGGGCAGGCCTTGCATTCAATGCATAGGCTAACATTATGGGAGTAGCTAATTATGAAAAATGGGAACTCTGGTTTCATGTGGACATCCATTACGTTGGTTCAAAGGGTTATTGGGGTGCGTGTAACTTTGGGTCAGGGCAGGCCTTGCATTCAATGCATAGGCTAACATCATGGGAGTGGCTAATTAAGAAAAATGGGAACTTTGGTTTCATGTAGACATTCAGTACATTGGTTCAAAGGGTTATTGGGCTGCGTGAAACTTTGGGACAGGGCAGACCTTGCATTCACTGCATAGGCTAACATTATGGGAGTAACTAATTAAGTAAAAATGGGAGCTTTTGTTTCATGTGGCCATCCAGTACATTGGTTCAAAGGGTTATTTGGGTGCGTGTAACTTTGGAGCAGGGCAGGCCTTGCAGTCAATGCATAGGCTAACTTTATGGGAGTAGCTAATTGAGAAAAATGGGAACTTTAGTTTCATGTGACCATCCAGTATGTTGGTTCAAAGGGCTATTGGGTTGCATGTAACTTTGGTGCGGGGCAGGCCTTGCAGTCAATGCATAGGCTAACATTATGGGAGTAGCTAATTAAGAAAAGTGGGATCTATGGTTTCATGTGGCCACCCAGTACGTTGGTTCAAAGGGTTATTGGGGTGCGCGTAACTTTGGGGCATGGCAGGCCTTGCATTCAATGCATGGGCTAACAGTATGGCAGTAGCAAATAAATAAGAATGGGAACTTTCGTCTCATGTGGCCATCCTGGACGTCTGTTGAATGGGTTATTGGGGTGCATCCAAATTTGGGGCAGGCCTTGCATTCAATGCATAAGCAATAACAGTATAGGAGACCCACTGTTTAATAATGGGAACAAAAAAGCATAGCCGGCTGATGGTTCTCTAAGAATAGTGAGGACAAACTGCTGTCCCTTCAAGAAGATTAAAGTCCGCCTGATGGCCCTCCTCCTGTAACAGTCCTGCCTTCAAAAACAAAACAGGATGTGTCTGATAATGTGTCACACACCACATGGCCAGCTAAGGTTGTAAAATATTACAATGACATTTCCCAGCGAATGCATTGGGCTTGGTTGAAAGCAATGTGTAAGGAAGCGTAGCACCGTACGCAGTGAAGAGGCAGTGACGCACAAAATTCAAACACAAAAGTCTTTTTAATGTGTTGGCTTCACACATAAAAGTCCAATTTCACACAATTGCATGTAACTTCAGTGCATATTATAATTATCAGTGTACAGTTCACACCAGTTCATAGCACTCCATAGTACACAACATTCTTTAGATTGCAGTCACTACACACGCTAGTCATCCTCTGACTAGTTCCCATGGATGTCCTGCACCACTTGTATCACAGTCTCTAATCACAGCCATACAGAGTCCAGGATATCCTCTGGGTCGCAGCTGGGCACCATATCCACCTGTTTTGCAATCGTTACACGCCAGTCCTCTTTCGGGCACAGGACATCCACCTCCGGTTCACCTCCGGGCATAGGACTGTCCACATCTGAGACCAGTTACCATGGACGACTTGCATCACTGTGTATGTGGCGCCCCTGAGGGTCCAGTCGCCACAGAGGTACTGCACCTCACTCAGAGGTGTGGTATCCCATCTTTCAGGTAAGATGGAGACACCTGACCTGGCTCTGACACACTACATCCACCATACACTAGGGCAGAAGGTGTGCCACTATCCCTGCTGACAGGAAAGGGTGTTAGAAGGTGGGTGGAGTTTGAAGGTTAGAGCAGGAGTTAGAAGGGAAGTTGGGATGAGTCTTCCCGTAGGGAACAAAGGGGAAAGACATGCATAGGCAGCCTGTATCTTTCATCCCCTGTAAATATTCCCCTTTTATTGGATGCCCAGGGCCATGGACCGGGTCACCGCCGCTGTGACACTGCCCCGTTAAGGAAGCGGCCTGCTACCGAGTACCCCACTGCCCTGGTGGGTGCTCCATGTACGCTGTCATTGCCAGGCCTATTGGATCCGCTCTGTCTTGTGCTCTGCACACCAACTGCTCTGCACAGCAACAAGCACCAACTCACTCTGCCCCTGACACACCTGAGACACACTCAGAACTCCTCAGATCTCACTAACCCTTTCCTGCAGGGCTTTTATTACAGAAACCTGTGGCTTTCAGCCACATGGAAAACCTGAGTCCGGAATGGAACAGACTGCACAAACTACTATCCTGCAGTCTGCTTCAAACACAACATCCAGAGCAGGTGTTCCGTACCTCTGTCTTGGACACTAACATGTCCAAGACTAACACTTACTTTTATTATCAGTCTGCATTGCAGTCACAGCTACGCCCGTGACTGCCATGCACACCTATGGCCTTCTTACACCCCCGTGCATATCCTGGGGAGAATACACAGCGACCCCTACCTGTGACATTGGTCACTGCTTCCCCATTGCAATCCCAGCTAAGCCTGTGACCGCAATGCATCCTCATAGCCTCAATACACATACGTGTGTATCCTGGGGAGAACACACAGTGCCCCTAGCTGTAACAGGGGTCACTGCCTCACAAACGCTAAAATTGAAAAACGTATCAAAAACGCTACGTGTGAACATAGCCCAAGTGATTGAGGAACATTTTTGCTCTGGGTTATTTATTTGGCCTTACATACAAATCATTACCCTGGAAAGGATGTTCCTTAACATCTTTCCCAGGAAAATCAATTTTGTTTTTGTTTTTGTATGTTTTATTGTGCGCCTGTAAAAGTGGCTTAGGACTCTGACAACATTGTTCACAGCAGTGACCTCGGAGTCAGAAATGCTTCCAGGGCTCTTCCCCATGATGTTCCCATGTCATTTCAGCACTGTTCCCATCAATTTCAGATGTTTTCAAACCCTAAAAGACCCCCAGGGGGGGTCTCGGCAAAAATGCTCGGGTTTCCCATAGCCTTACTTTGGACTCGTTGTTCTGGTCGAGCACCCAAGCGGTCCAATTTGCTCAATCCAAGCAACGAGCATCCGAGCATTTTAGTGCTCGCCCATCACTAATAGTGTATCTAAGCATTTTAGAGTTGCACATCAGAAAGATCCTAAATTTTTGAGTCTCATTATCATTTACCAGGTCGCTGACAATGTTCCAGATTGCTTGGGAAGTCTCATTAATAAAGAAAGTTACTGGATTTTCAAATTGGGTACTTTGGCTCCTGAAGGACTTAATTTAACAATAGATAATGTTGTCAGTCAATAATGTAACTTTATATAATTTTTTAGTAATTTTTTTGATTTATAGTTATCTATCTACCTATATATAGTTTTTATTTTATTTTTACTTGTTATCATAATTTAAGATACTGCTGTATTATTTTTAACTCCCTCTGTGTCATGAGCCCATAGAGGATCTGAGTGTCAGGGGTTAATTCTGGCGGCCTCACTATGGTTGGGGGGGCTTTTTATAGCCTCATGTGGCTGGGAATTTCGTCAGTTATACTCCTTCCCTCGGCCCGAGTTATGTGATCCCCGTACACTTGTGTGTTTGTGCTTTGTGACTGCCTTGTTTGTCTGTACTCCGTTTTTGACTCAGCCTGCCCCTCAACTCGCGCTTGTCTACGATTAGGTTCTGTCTCTGTATTGCTGGTTCTGACCTCAGCTTGACTCCTGACTATTCTCTCACTTGTACCCTCGGTTCTGTTAGTGCCCGCTCGGTTTCCTGACCTTCCGCCTGTACCCGGTTACTCTATCCGTTGCAACCCTTGTCTGCCTCCCTGTCTGTTCCTCTCTGTTTAACCGTCGACGCTCCGCTGTTGCCCTGGGATCTCCGGCTGGTGACCCCGCCTCGACTCCTCCCCCGGTGGTCACGTGGTGCAGGTCCTACTCGCTTGTGGCCGTGCCACGCTAGTCCGCAGGTATCTCTCTCATCCTGATCTGCTCTGAATGGGAGCTTGGATCCAGTCCTTGACAGGCCGGTCACGAGCCCGGTGACAGTGGTGTGTCTTTCCCCCATTCCGCTCTACTCGGCACTAGACTCGGATCCGGACTTTGGTCGATCACGAGTCACGTTACACGCTGGCATTTTAATGAGTGCCTTATGGGTTTAATTGGTTGCTGTCCCTCATTGTTGCACTTTCCTATAAATGTGTCATGTCCTTCCTTTGTTGTTAAACCACCTGATGAAGATAGCGTGCTGCTATTGAAACGCGTTGTGGAGTGTTTTAATATAAGTCTGTGCTTTTTAATTTTTAATTGCCTTGTCCCATTTTGCCTCCGTGCTTCTTAAGACAGTGATACTTTTTCCTCCTCCTTCTGACTAATGCTCCTGGCACGATTCAGCGACTAATGGAGAGATGTTTGGGAGACCTGAACTTTGAAACTACCCACATGTACCTGGGCGACATCATTGTCTATGCAGCCACCTTTGAAGAGCATCTCCGACGGATGGAACAAGTGTTGAGTCGTTTACAGAAGCACACCTAAAATGAAGCCTCAAAAGTGTCACCTTTTTCGCAAACAAATTGAATACCTGGGACACGCTGTATCCGATGACAGAGTGAGATCAGCATGAGTGAAAATAGCGGCGGTGCAGGACTGGCATACCCAGAAGACAGTGAAGGACGTTCGAGCCTTTCTAGGGCTCACTGGGTACTACCGAAGATTTGTGAAGAACTTCACCCGAATTGCTAATCCGCTGCTGGAGTTACTAAAGGGAGTGCCGTCTGGTGCAAAAAATCGGACCATCCAGTGGGGAGATAGCGAGGAAGAAGCCTTCCAAGCTTTAAAGTGTCGACTGAGGCCCCAATATTGGCCTATGCCAACTTCTCCCAGCCCTTTATCCTTCACACCGATGTCAGCCTACACGGCCTAGGAGCTGTCCTGTCACAAATGCAGGATGGGAAGGAGTGAGTGATTGCCTATGCAAGCCGGTCCCTTCATGACTCAGAACGGAACCCTGATAACCACAGCTCTTTCAAGCTAGAATTGCTGGCGCTAATGTGGGAAATGACTGAAAAATTCACCAAATACTTGTCAGGGTCCATGGTCTTAGTCCACACCAACAACAACCCTCTGGCCCACCTAGAAAATGCAAAACTAGGGGCCTTGTAGCAGAGATGGGTGGCCCGCATGGCGAAGTATTGGTACAAGATTGCGTACCTAAAGGGGGCAGAGAACACACATGCAAATGCTCTGTCGAGAGTGAGCCATGACCGACCTGAACATGACCGAGATGAAGAGCTAGAGGCAGAAGAGATTCCTGGGTTCCAGGGCCTCGCCGGGATATTGGTAGCAACACAGGGACAGATCGGAAAGGTGTCGGGAGAACAAGTGCTGGGACGACCTCGAGACGACTCCAGCAGGAAGATAGGGAACTTGCCCAGCTGAGACAGTGGCTGGCCTTGAAACTAAGTGAAAGAGATGCTCTGTACCCAGGATCACTGCTGATTCTCAGGCAGTGGGAGAGGCTTCAGTTGGAAGACGGCTTGCTGTATCAGAAAGTGCAGTTGTTATGGGAGTTGGGGCATAACTGGCATGTGGTACTCCCGGAGAAGTTGATCAGCGTGGTAATAATAATCTTAATAATAATGTTTATTTTTATATAGCGCTAACATATTCCGCAGCGCTTTACAGTTTGCACACATTTTCATCACTGTCCCCGATGGGGGCTCACAATCTATATTCCCTATCAGTATGTCTTTGAGGTGTGGGAGGAAACCGGAGGAAACCCACGCAAACACGGGGAGAACATACAAACTCCTTGCAGATGTCCTTGGTGGGATTCGAACCCAGGACCCCAGCGCTGCAAGGCTGCAGCGCTAACCACTGAGCCACCGTGCTGCTGGTAGCTGCAGAGACTCATGAGAGAGGGCCTCACTTTGGCCCGGAGTAGACATTTCAGTGGTTACAGAAGTTGGTCTACCACCCCCAATTGCAGACTGCGGTAGAAGAAGCCTGCTAGCAATGTTGAATCTGGGAACTGGTTAAACCTCCAGAACAGAGAGCCCCCACACAGGCCATTGTGACTTCTGCTCCCTTAGAGTTACTGATGATTGACTACTTGACCTCTGGGATATGAACACTGCTTAGTGATGACCGACCACTTTACCAAATTTGCTGTGGTGACTCCCACTTGAGATCAGACTCCTGAGTCGGCAGCACAGGCCATTTGTCGAGACTTCCTCTGGGTGTACGGCTGTCCGAAGAGGATTCATTCTGATCAGGACGCTTGTAATCAAGGCTGAGTGATGGAGGAGCTGCACCGTCTGTACCGGATTGAGAAGTCCAGGATGATGCCCTATCATAGCTAAGGGAATGGAGCCTGTGAGCGCTTCAACCGGACACTGATTCAAGTGTTGAGAACATTGGAATAAGTCCGCTGGTCTGAGTATGTGGCTGAACTGGTCTGGGTGTACAACAATACGGTGCAAAGTACAACCGGATACACCCCATACAGTAAGTCTGCGTCTTTGCCTCCTCATAGGAGTTATGACTGTGCAATTGAGTTAATGCCCGGGTGTAAATTTCCCAAGGGTCGGCTTTTCAACTTATCGGTACCCGAACATGATGTTATGCGATCTTATATCAAGGAGTCATTGGAGAAGGGTCATATTAGACCATCCCCTCACTTTTAGGTGCTGTTTTTTTTTGTGGCCAAGAAAGATAGTTCATTAAGGCCTTGTATTGACTATCTTTCCCTTAACAAAATCACTGTTAAATATCAGAACCCGTTACCCCTGATTTCTGATATATTTTCCAGAGTTAAAAGTGCCTGTTGGTTTACCAAGCTTGACCTCAGGGGGGCGTATATTCTTTTTCGCATCAAGCATGGGGATGAATGGAAGACGGCGTTTAATACTCCGGAGGGACATCTTGAGTACCTGGTGATGCCTTTTGGGCTCACTAATGCCCCTTCTGTCTTCCAATCTTTTATGAACGATATTTTCCAGGACTTTGTGGATAAGTTTTTGATAATTTATCTGGATGATATTTTGATCTTTTCCAGCGATTGGGATTCTCATGTGGAACATGTCCGGACTGTGTTCTGGATTTTGAGGGAAAATTCTCTGTATGTTAAGGGATCGAAGTGCCACTTTGGTGTACAGAGGATTTCATTTTTGGGATTCATTTTGTCCCCGTCGGCTATTGAAATGGACCCAGCCAAGGTACAGGCCATTTATGATTGGGTTCAGCCCACTTCTTTGAAGGCCCTCCAGAAGTTTTTGGGTTTTGCTAATTTCTACCGTAAATTTATAAGTAATTTTTCTGGTATTGTCAAACCACTGACTTATCTGACCAAAAAGGGCGCTGATGTGGTGAATTGGTCTCCAGAAGTAGTCTCGGCATTTCAGGAGCTTAAGTGGAGATTCACTTCTGCTTCGGTTCTACGGTAACCTGATGTCTCACTTCCATTTCAGGTGGAGGTAGATGCTTCTGAGATTGGTGCAGGAGCCATTTTGTCCCAAAAAGATCCGGTGACTTCTAAAATGAATCCCTGTGCATTCTTCTCTCGAAAATTCTCCCCATCTGAACGTAACTATGATGTGGGGAATCAGAAACTGTTGGCCATGAAATGGGTATTTGAAGAGTGGAGACATTGGTTGGAGGGAGCTAGACATCAAGTTGTGGTCCTCACCGACCACAAGAATTTGATTTATCTTGAATCAGCCAAACGCTTGAATCCTAGACAGGCTAGGTGGGCCTTGTTTTTCACGTGTTTTAATTTTGTGGTCTCTTTTCTTCCGGGCACTAAGAATGTTAAGGCGGACGCCCTTTCTAGGAGTTTCCTTGCAGATTCTCTTATTGTGACCGAGCCTACTACCATTCTAAATGAGGGTGTAGTCCTTTCCGCCATCTCACCCGATTTGAGACGTGCCCTGGAGGAATTTCAGGAGGACAAACCTGAACGTTGCCCTATGGGAAAATTGTATGTCCCTTACCAGTGGAGGAAGAGAGTAAAGTCTGAAATTCATTGCTCCGTGTTGGCTGGCCATCCAGGTATTTTTGGTACCAGAGATTTGGTGAGCCGGTCTTTTTGGTGGCCTGCCTTATCTCGTGATGTCAGGAATTTTGTGCAGTCCTGTGGGACTTGTTTCTAGGTCCAAATCCTGTTCTCGTTCTAGTGGGTTGTTGATGCCCCTGCCGGTGCCCAAGAGGCCATGGACCCATATCTCAATAGAGTTTATTTCTGATCTTCCTGTCTCTCAGAGAAAGACTGTTATCTGGGTGATTTGTGATAGATTTTCTAAGATGATCCATCTTGTACCACTCCCAAAGTTGCCATCTTCTTCAGAGTTGGTGCCCTTGTTTTTACAACAGGTGGTTCGGTTGCACGGGATTCCTGAGAACATTGTGTCGGACAGAGGAGTCCAGTTTGTTTCCAGATTTTGGAGAGCTTTTAGTTCCAAACAGGGAATTCAGTTATCTTTCTCCTCTGCATTTCATCCTCAGACCAATGGGCAGACTGAGAGAACAAACCAGACTTTGGAGTCCTATTTGAGATGCTTTATATCTGCTGATCAGGATGACTGGGTCTCATTTTTGCCCTTGGCTGAATTCACGCTAAACAATAGAGCTAGTTCTGCCACTTTGATGTTGCCCTTTTTCTGTAACTTTGGGTTTCATCCTCGATTTTCTTCAGGGCAAGTGGAATATTCGTCTGTGACACTGTGGTTGAGAGAATGCAGCAGATTTGGGACCAAGTGGTGGATAAGTTGTCCCTCTCTCAGGAAAAAGCCCAACGGTTTTCCAACCGGCATAGGACCATTGGTCCCTGGTTTAAAGTGGGTGATATGGTTTGGTTGTCATCAAAGAATATTCCTATGAAGGTTGCGTCTCCAAAGTTCAAGCCAAGATTCTTTGGACCTTATAAGATTTTGGAGATTCTTAATCCTGCTTCTTTTTGATTGGCTCTTCCAGTTACGTTTAAGATCCATAACGTGTTTCATAAATCTCTGTTGAAGAGGTTTGTGGAGCCAGTAGTTCCTATGGCGGCGCCACTTGACCCTGTATTGGTTAAAGGCCATGTGGAATATGAGGTAGAGAAAATATTGGATTCTCTTTTGGCTATACGGAGACTCCAGTACTTGGTCAAATGGAAGGTTATGGCCAGGAGGATAATCCTTGGGTCTCTTCTTCTGACATTCATGCCGATAGATTGGTTCTTGCTTTTCACCGGGCCCATCCTGATCGGCCTGGTGGCGTGGATGAGGTTTCGGTGACCGCTCCTCAAGGGGGGGTACTGTTGTGAATTCGCTTTCTGGCCTACCTCTGGTTACTACTGAAGGTAGTGGAGCTGGTCATATTGAGGGGTTGCGAGTTCTCTTTCTGGGCTCCCTCTGGTAGTTACTGGAGGTAATGGTGCTGATCTGATTAACAGAGGCTTGCCACCTGATAATGAGGAGGGCGATTGGAGATCTGGGGTTTCAGACTGGATTTAAGACAGCCGACTCCCTCTATCCCTGCTGGTGATTTTTTCCTGCCTCCTGAGTTCTTAGTTTCCAGCTCAGTCCCTGCATGTTCAGCTAAGTGTTCTTTTGCTATTCTGTTTACTTTTGATCTGTTTTTTTCTATTTCAGTTTTGTGTGGGTCAGCCAGCTCCGGCTGGGGCTGTGCTGGATCACCATCCATATGTTACTGCTTGTGCCAGTTTGTTTTTGTCCCTTATTAGATTGGCCTCTTTTTGCTCTGCTTTCAGAATATACCAGAGTGCTGATATAGTGGGCGAAGTCATGCGACTTCAGTATTTTTTGCATCAGATGTGTTGGCCTTTTTTGCAGGTTTTTTTGCGTGATTGCAGACAGTGTCTTTCCTTTCCTGTCTTGTCTAGTCAGTGTGCGCCCCATCATTTGCTCAGTCTTTTTTCCTACCTGCGTTTGTGTTTTCATCTTGCCTCACCGACAATATATGTTTGGGGGCTATCTATTCCTTTCGGGTCTTCTCTGGGGCAGTTTAGATTTCCCCTTTCTTGCTTTAGGCTTAGTTAGCTCTCCAGCTGTGCCGAGGCATCTAGGGTCATCGTAGGCACGCTCCACGGCTACTGCTAATTGTGTGGATAGGATTAGGGGTCTGCAATCTGCTTAGTTACCAACCTCTCTGGTTTTCTGTGGCTTAGCTTGGGCTTGCTCTCCTCCTCGGTGACCCAATCATAACACCTGACCTCGCCATGATGAGAATTCCTTCTGCCTGTTTAGCCCCAGATTCAAAATTATCAGTCACCAGGTTTGGTTGCCTCTAGTAAAGCATCCGGCCCTTCTGAACTGATCTCGTTGAAGCTCCAACTTCCTTCATCTCAGCTGTCCAACTGACCCCTGCCCTAAAAGCATCTGCCCAGGTGATAAGTCGCCACATCTTTCCTTTCCTGCAGTGGCCCACTACTATGACACATAGTGGCTGTGGGTAACGTGGGCTATAGCGCTTGAACGTTGCGTGGCTGCCAACTATCCGGGTCTATAGCCCATATGGACACTAGGGCACCCTGGCCCTGTCTGACCTAACTTCCTACAAGCTTCCCACTTACTACCCAGCAGCCCCTCCTACAATTAACCCTCTATAAACATCCTATCAGTTATATGTATCAGGCCCACTAGTATTCCCCCCATCTACTGGCCCGCAACAGAACTACACTTACCCGTATCTATAGAAACTATATACTAAAGTGCTCTCCTCTAATATCCCCCAAAAAGGATGCACTGACTTACCCTAACTATACGTGAACATTGGTCACACATATTATACAATATTATATTAAAGGAACACAAGACGCTATAAAACAGTCCTCTACAGAATGGTAACACAGACATACTTGTGGCAATACCATAAAAGATGAGCGATAATACATATTTTTATGTAGAAGTACCGCAGGTATTTATCATAAACATTATCAATTAGCAATATGTACATATTAGCAATCGAAGGGCAATCCGAGGAGGGGAGGCAAAAAAGACATTATATTTCACCCCCTTACACTGGCACCAGCTCATTCACAAGAATGTGAATTCAATATGCTTTTATATAGCGTGGGAAGGTCTCAAGTGTATTTGAAACATATAAGACCTAATTATCAAGACTTTTACATCAATATACAGCTGCCGTGCCCTTAATTGTTGTTGGCATGTGTTATGGGAGACGGCAAGACTGCCAGTCTGCTATCAGGATCACTTTTCCTACTGTCAAGTTAAAAGCTGGGACTGAAGTGTCTGAAGAATTGAAGGCATGTGAGCTATTTCTATATTGGTCCCTCCAGTGGCTCCTGCAGAACGCCACCATCCGCTGCAGAAATGGCTATTGATTAGTTGATGTAGCACTGGAGCATCTGCAGCCTGCATTATCAGATGTTACAAGGGTTCGTTTTAACCATTTATTTCCTGGAGGCCTTTGCTCTGGAATGTGTAAGGGAATGTCAGTTAGTTCTGAATGTCTGCAGTATTTTTGGTGTTGTCTGCTATTTTAAACCTTCACTAACATGTCTATAAAAGTATACAGTAAAGTCCCCACCACATCAGCTGCTCCCATAAGCCCCCTACCCATCTCCTGTCCTTATTGCTGGAAGTTTCTATAGTGTGCACAGCATACAGTTTCTGATTTACATGTCATGATATGGATTGCTAATAATTTTATAGATTTTAAACACTGTGTTCATACTTCGCATCCTTAAGAGGTTGTTGGCGCAGATGCAATGGCAAAAGTCCGATATCCTATTCAATGAATGGGGCCATGAGTGATTCTCGCTGGCTTTGATGTTCCATCCTTAGATGTCTGATGTGATGTCAGGAGAGAGAGAGCTGCAATGTTTCAGAATGAAACATATCTGGCTGAAATAATAAAGCAGGTGTCTGATACACGTGGATTGGGCACAATGAATCGGCTGTCAGTTTCCCTTTAAAGGGAATCTGTTTCCAGGTTTTGCCAGCCCATCCGATAGCAGCATAATATAGGGATCCTGATTCTAGCGATGCATCACTTACTGGGCTGCTTGCTGCAGTTTTGATAAAATCACTATTTTCTCTGTTGCAGATCTAGCAGTTCTCAGCTGAGCTCTGTATAATCCCACCCACACCACTGATTGGCAGCTTTCTGTGCACATTGTGCATAGGAAGAAAGTTGCCAAGCGGTGGTGTGGGTGGGGTTACACAGAGCTTATTAATAAGGAGGACTACATGGCAGCAGATTTACTAGTCCTCTAGTGATTATCTCCTACTGACAAAACAGTGATTTTTACCAAAACAATAGCAAGCAGCCTAGTAAATAGCACATAGCTGAAATCAGAGTCTCTGTCTCTACATAACGCTGCTCTCAGATTAGGTGGCAAAAACGGGAAGACAGATTCCCTTTAAATAGGAGCCGCAGTACCTGAGAATGGAGTTGTTCTGGCTCTATACACTGTTTACATGTGACCACACGTGGCTCTACAAACAGCTGATAAGTAGGGGTGAAGAGTGTTGGACCTCCACCCGTTCAATATTGTTGCCCCAGACGATTTTTCATTGGACGTAGGCCATTTATGTCTAAGTAGTGGACAACCCATTTAATATTTATTGTCTAATTAATCACTTCAACCCACTATTAACAATGCAGGTAAAATGCCGACACCACCCAGAAAGTTCGGCGTACCTAGTCTTCCATGTTCTTCATTTGGACAGCCCCTCTCCGTGGTGCCTGTATCAGTTCATATAGTTGTCATTAGCTGCCCAGGAGCCTGCACAGGACGCAACTTTCTGCACCATAATTGCTTTACCTTGCATGGAGGCAACATGAACATAAAAAGATAGCTGGAAAGGACGGGAACGGTTCTATGTTCAGATTGATATTTCTTGCTTACTTGACTTCCACATTGACATTTACAGTAAGAATCTGCTTCACTAATCAATGGCAAACTAGGCTGATATTAACTGTTTATTGATGGGGTTATTTTGCTTGATGTGGATGTTTTTACAGCTTGTGGATAAAATACCGTTCTTTCTATTGCAATATTTGTGTGGCTGGTGGCTCCTCAACCCAATGTCCAAAATTCAGAGAGAATTCTTGACTTCCTGGCACTACCCCCGGAGTTCTGCACTGAGATACATAGTAAATACAAAAAATTCCCTATACACTGGAATTTTGCTTAATCTGCTCTATAAGGGATTTTGTTGCATTTTGCTGAGATACATGGGCATGGGAAGATAACATTTCATTCAAGTAGCTGCTAATTGGCTGCTCTCCTATCTATTACTGATAGCAATGTAGAGATTAATGAGGAACCATAAAGGAGATAAGGCTGTTGTATTATATCATATATAACTACTGTAGGTGAGTTGAAATATTCCCATTGCTAGCATCCCTCCGCAGCTCCTCCATACGCTAGTGTGAAACTAGCCTAAGAAAAGTAAAAAAGAAGTGTGTGTGTGGGACTATAGGGGTGTATGAGGGGTGCCTGAAAACTTCGAGGCCCACCCATGAAATCTTTTTTGCATGGTCTTGTTTTGCAATGCAATATGTTATTTAGTTAGTTGAATGGTCTTGAGTCACCCTCGCTTCACCCAGGGCTGTGGGGTACTCGGTACCGGGCCGGTGTCAGGGGGATGATGTGTCACAGCAGCGGAGACCCGGTCCATGGCCCTGGGCCCCAATATCAATGGCGGTGGTGTTTGGTTGTAATATAAAGTTCGTGACGCCACCCATGGTGTTTGGCAAGTAAGATGTTAGCCAACGCTGTGTGCAGATCCTCTGGGGCTGATGGTGTGTCGCAGCTTAGATGGTGTAGCTCCCCACAGGTGAAGCTGTAAACCCAGGGCAGTGTATAAGTGATCGGCACAGGGATGTAGCAGTGCCGACAGGTTAGGAAGCAGACACAACACAGCGGGGTGCAATTTCTGTACCTTTACTTGGTAACTGCAGTCCAGGGTCCTGATCACAGATGGTATTGGAGCAGGCTAGCCTGGAAGCAACTCAGGGATTTTCACTCTCAGATGGGCTGTGCAGTCTCCCTAATAGCGCCGTGTGTGTGAAGCACTCCAGTCCTTAGTTACTCTGAAGTTCCTCCTGTCAAATGTTCCTAGAACTCTCCTTGCACGGCAGACAGCTGTAGCCTCTCTCTCTCTAGGACTCCTCTCACTCTCTGAATCCCCGGCTCTCTATCCGTTTTGCTGTTGTGCCTCAAGTCTTCAATGGGAGCAGGGCATCTACAGCCTCCTACTCCTCGGATATCTGTGGCAGGGCCGTTAGTACCCGTACCACCGTGGAGACCCGACTCCAGTTCTGTGCGCTCTCAAGCTGAGGGAGCTCGTCTACTGCAGCTCAACCTCCAGCTTTGCATTCCACGTCTGCACACTTCACCCTCCGCAGACTAACTGACCCTTATTCCTCCTGGCCCTCAGGGTTCACTCCTCCCCTCAATCCTGGGTCAGAGATCTGCCTGCTGGTCAGGAGGGGAACTGTGTTGTATGCATGGATTGACTGTGAGAGAGTCCCATCATTGCTTCCAAGCCTGGCATTATCCTCCCCTGGAGAAAGGCAAAGCCAGTGTGGTGACCATACTCCTGGGGGCGCCACATTCCCCCCTAGTGAAAGTCAGCACTCCTGGGCTGAAGAAAAGAAAACATGAAAAACAATATATAAACATTTGAACAATAATATCTGTACAAGATTTGAAAAAGGAAAAATGTACAAAAACCAAGAGCTCAAAATTGGTCCTATGATGATAAGTCCAGCATCAATGTCCATGGTCCATCCCTGGGCAAATGGTAAAAGTTTTTGACCACACACAAGTCTTGTGGTTCAGTGTCCATAAAAATCAAATGGAACTCTTACAGGTTACCTGTAGGCACAAAAGCTTGAAAACAGTTACATATTTACATTTCAACAGTTTCATCATTCACATTTACTTTAGATGCGGAACCTAACTGGTAGTACACCCTGTGTGGTACGAGTGGATCTACGTAACACTGGCGCTGTAGTGTGTGAGGTACTGGGTACACTACTAGGGATTCTACATGGCACAGGGATATGTGCTTGTCTAGTGACTCTTGGACTCCCCAGGGGTATAACAGGTTCACCACTGGCAGGGCGAGGGTTCTCTGGCTCCACTGCTGGTGTGGCTTCTGCTACCTGATTCTCCTGATCTTCTCGAGTCACGTCCTCCTGTGCTTCCACTTGAGGGAATAACAACACTGGTACCACTATTGCATCATTAATTCTAGTCCAATTCGCAGAGAACTCCCCAAGCACTGTGCTGACCTTCTCTTCCACCTCTATCGGTTGGAGGTTATCGGATTCTTCTTTTCTCTCTTTTAACTGGTCAGGGCACAACTTCAAATGGTCCCTGGATACAGCTGCTGAGGTCTCTCCTCCATCTTTACTAACCAGGCATACTTTAGCATTATCAAAGTTTGAGGGCAGAATGGTGTAAGGCTCCTCTTCCCATTGATCATCCAGCTTATGCAGTCTTCTTTTTCTCTTGAGAACTTGTTCTCCCGGCGAAAAAGGAACAGCAGGTGCATTTTGGTTATAAAGTCTCTCCTGCTTCTGCCTTGCCTGAGCCAGACTCTTCTCCACACACTCCTGTACCCTTCTGTACTGCTGCTGCCTCTCCTTGTCCCAGTCAGCATCTCGTGACGTTACTTCAGGCGTAAGGACTCCCATGTCCAAGTCAATAGGCAGCTTACCAGGCCTTGCTCTCATGAGGTACGCTGGAGTACAGTTGGTAGAGTTCACTTGGATATGGTTGTAGAGGTCCACCAGATCGGGCAACTTTTCTGGCCACAGATTTCTCTCCTCCAAGGGCAATGTCTTCAGTAAATCAATCACTACCTGGTTCATCTTCTCGCACATGCCGTTGGTCTGTGGGTGATAAGGTGTTGTCCGGATCTTCTTACAACCATACAAGTTGCAGAACTCATGGAACACTTCTGCCTCGAAAGCTGGACCTTGATCTGTGAGTACTCTTTCAGGATACCCATGTGGCCTACAGAAGTGCTGTTGGAAGGCTCTGGCTGCTGTCCTGGCAGTGAGATCTTTGACGGGTACAACTACCAGGAAGCTTGAGTAGTGGTCCACAATGGTGAGAACATAGCTGTAGCCCGACTGGCTTGGAACCAGCTTCACATGGTCCAGGGCTACCAACTCGAGGGGCTGTTTGGTGATGATTGGTTGCAGGGGAGCTCTCTGGCTGTCTCGATCCTTTCTGCTCCCGGCACCACCTCTCAACGGCTTTCCTCATACCAGCCCAGTAGAACCTCTCTCGGAGCAATGCTTCTAACTTCTTCTATCCGAAGTGTCCAGCTCCATTGTGGTATGCTTCCAGGACCATTGATGCCTCTCTCTTCTGGACTATTACCTGCCAGACCAGCTTCCCTTTGTAGATAAACAGCCGGCCTCTCTCCTTCCACAGCTGCTGGGTTTCTTCAGGAGCATCCGACTCTGGACGTGAGTCAGCTCGTATCAACAGCTCTTTCACCAGGCGGACTGCTGGGTCACTATCTTGTGTTTCTGCCCAGTCGTGATGGGGCAAAGGATTCAGAGTGACTTCCTTCAAGCCAGGCTGCCTGTTTCTCACTCCTTGAGCACGTTGGGCCACCAGTGGCCTGTGGAAGGGAGGCAGGTCGATCTCCTCCAGAGCCTCAGGGCCTTCTCCTGCATCTGGTAGGTTAGGCATCCTGGATAGCGCATCAGCATTGGCATTCTTGTGCCCTGCCCGGTACTTGATGGTAAACTCATAATTGGATAACCGAGCCATCCATCGCTGCTCCAGTGCTCCTAGCTTGGCAGTGTCTAAGTGGGTCAACGGGTTGTTGTCCGTGAAGATTGTAAATTTGGCCGAAGCTAGGTAATGCTTGAACCTTTCGGTGACAGCCCAGACTATAGCAAGGAACTCCAACTTGAAAGAACTGTAGTTATCAGGGTTCCTTTTGGTGGGAAGCAACTTCCTGCTGGCGTAGGAGATCACTCTTTCTCTTCCATTCTGTACCTGAGACAATACCGCTCCTAGTCCCACATTGCTGGCATCTGTGTTCAGCACAAAGGGTTTCTCATAGTCTGGGTAGGCCAGAACTTCGTCACCTGTGAGAGCCATCTTCAATCTGGTGAAAGACCTCTCCAACTCTTCAGTCCATTCAAATGTGGAATTCTTCTGCTTGCCTTTCTTGGACTGCCCCACCAGAAGGTTTTGAATCGGGGTGGCTATTTCAGTAAAGCCTTTGATGAATCTCCGGTAGTAGCCTACCAGTCCAAGGAATTGGCGTACCTCATGGAGGTTGCTGGGCTTCGTCCAGTCCCGGAAGACTGTGATCTTGTTCGGATCTGGTGCCACACCTTCTGCACTGACCACATGACCGAGGTACTGTACCTTAGGCTTCAGGAGGTGGCATTTTGAAGGCTTCACTTTCAGGCCAAAATTGGACAAAGCTTCAAACACTTCGGCCAGGTGTTCCAGATGCTCTTCATAGGTCTTGGAGAAAATGATGACATCATCCAGGTACAGCAGGACCGTTTCAAAGTTCATGTGTCCCAGGCAGCACTCCATCAGCCATTGAAATGTCCCTGGAGCAGTGCAGAGCCCAAATGGCATATAATTGAATTCACAGAGACCCATTGGAGTGGTAAATGCGGTTTTCTCTTTATCTGCCTCTGCCACGGGAACCTGCCAATACCCACTGGTGAGATCCAAGGTGGAAAAGTAGTTAGCAGTTTTAAGTGCAGCTAATGACTCTTCAATTCTAGGCAATGGGTAGGCATCTTTATGTGTAATACTGTTAATTTTCCTGTAATCAACACACATTCTCATAGTACCATCCTTTTTCTTTACAACACTATTGGAGCTGCCCATGGGCTACAACTGTCCCTAATGACCCCAGCTTCCTTCATCTCATTCAACATACTCTTAGCACATTGGTACTGTGTTGGGGGTATAGGTCTGTACCTCTCTTTTATGGGTGGATGGTCTCCGGTGGGGATATGATGTTGGACCCCTTTTTCCAGCTAAAAATCTAGTGGGTGTTTGCTGAATACCCGCTCATACTCTTGTGTCACTCTGTAATCTCTCCCTCTAAGACCTATGGCTGCCCGACACCATACCAACATTTCACATCTGGGGGGTATTGCAATAGGGAAGGCATCACTCACTCTGACGCTACCAATCTCGCCACCAGCGAGTTCCACTTGTTGCCTTTGCATCAGGGCTCGGATCTCCTTCTGCAGGACTCTTTGTTCTCCGGAACCAGCAGTTTCAGCCACCTGTTGCAACAAGACAATAACCTCGGACAGACAGTTTTCAATTACATTGGTACCAAGAGTCATCATAGGGTTAAATTCACAAATAAACCTTGTATAGACTTGCGCTAATTAAATGTGTCCTGGTTAAAAACCCAAAGTTGCAAGAAAGTATCTTATGAAGAGATCTGTTACCTTTACTGGAGCTAAAGCTGGCGAGGCACGGAGAAAAGTCTTCAGAGTACAGATAAATTTCCAGATCCTTTCCCAAAGATACTCCCCGACACAGCTATTTAAAGGGTTGCTGGAGCTAAAGGGTACTACCTCCTAGCATGCCGCCGTCCCGGCCGGTGACTGGCGTGCAGCTGGAGGTATGTATCGGCAGGCTGTAGAAGTACCAGCCGCCGCTTGCAAAAGCAGGCCTGCAAGGTCCGAGAACGCTGAAGGACCTTGCGTGACGTCACAGTCACGTGGGAGATCACGTGACAGGCAAAAGAGCGCTATGAGGCGCTGAAGGGGCCAGAATACAATGGCAAATCCTACGCGTTGCGGAATTCACTGATTCCTTCTTCAGGGATGGCCCCCTAAGACAAAGGAAACCCTTATATAGCCTCCAGTATATAGCCTCCAGTGACAGAGCATCATGTTATATATTAAAAGCGAATAGCTCAAATTCGCTATTTAAACCATTTGGGATCAGAGTATTCAATTCAAATATCCATTTATTTTCTACCCTGGACATCTGATGGATAAAATTACCTTTCCTAATGCTTCTTTTAACAATTTGAATCCCAGTCACCTTAGTGTCCTTTAAAGAGCTCCCATGATGTGTAAGGTAATGGTTAGAGAGGGGGTGACCTGTGAACTTCTTACAGATATTTCGTAGATGTTCCCCAATTCTGACATTTAGGGGACGTATCGTTCGGCCTATATATAATTTATCACATGGACATGTGATACAATATATCACCCCCTTCGTGTCACAGGTGATGAAATCACGAATCTGAATCTCCATAGACTTATTCACAATAGAGAGTTGTTTCTTACTGCCTAATTTTCTGCAAGATGCACATTTTTTGCAGGGAAAAAAACCATTTAATTGCTGTTGTAAATGAGAATTGGGGCCTGATGTTGATATAGAAATAGAAGGGGCTACCAGGTTACCCAAATTGTTTGCCCTTCTAAAGAGAAACCTAGGGCGACCTGGCAGAGCTTCCCCTATGGTTTTATCATTTTTCAAAATACCCCAGTGTTTCTTTACAATTTTTCTGAGAATTTGACTATTTGAATTATATTGAGAGATGATGGGAACCTCGTCTACAATGGAATTTTCTTTATTTTTTATTTTATGTCTGAGGAATTGTTCCCTCGGTATATTCCCAATATGTTCCCTGGTGGCTCGCAGGGCTTGGGTATCATATCCTTTTTGGCAGAATTTTTTAATTAGAGTTTCAGCTTCAGTTAGATAATCCTGTGGCTTGGAACAGTTTCTATGAGCCCGTATAAATTGGCTCTTTGGAATATTGAGAAGCCAACTTGGGAGGTGGCAGCTTTCCAATGAAATATAATTGTTTGAGTCAGTGGGTTTATGAAATAATTGTGTCTGGATAGTGTTGTCCTCAATAAAGATCTTTAGGTCTAAAAAGTTAATCTCCGTGAGACTAGTAGTTGCTGTAAATTTTAAAAAATAATAATTTTTATTCAATTCATCAATAAAATCAGTTAAAAGAGTAGGCCCACCAGACCAAATAAAAACAATATCGTCTATGAAGCGGTGCCAGAGTACCAGATTCACGCACAGCCTGCCCTCGGGAAAGATGGTTTCATGTTCCCACTTACCAACATACAGATTTGCATAACTGGGCGCGAATCTGGTACCCATTGCGGTCCCCCACTTCTGGGAGTAGTAGTTCGCTCCATAGTAGAAATAGTTGTGGGTGAGTATAAAATGAATACAATCAACAATAAAAGCAATTTGGTCGCTAGGTAAGCTTTTAGCCTCTGACATAAAAATTCTGCAGATTTGCAACCCTTTTCATGTTCAATAACTGTATATAGGGAAGTTATATCTAAAGTCCCTAAGATGAAATGATCCTTCCATTGTATAGTGTTTAAAACCTGTAAAACGTGAGTAGTGTCCTTCAAATAGGCTGGAAGAGCAGGGACTAGTTGCTGTAAGTGGTAATCCACAAATTTAGAGAGGTTAGCTGTCAGGCCACCAATAGCCGATATTATTGGTCGGCCAGGGGGTTTGATCAAACTCTTATGAATTTTTGGGATGTAATAAAAGTATGGTGTCCTAGGATGAGTGGTGTTAATAAAGTCAAATTCCTCTTTTTTATATACCCCTTATCAAAGCCACGTTTGATGAGGACCTGCATTTCTGCAAGGTACCTTTCCGAAGGATCACTGTCCAATAATTCATAGGTACATGAATCTGACAGTATCCTTAAAGACTCTTCCTCATAGGCAGAAGTGTTCAAAATCACTATACTGCCCCCTTTGTCAGCCGGTCTTATTGTAATTGCATGATTTGTCTGGAGTCGTTTAATAGCTGTACGTTCTCTACCAGATAAATTGTACTTAAATTTTCTGCATCTTTTGTCAGATATACTCCTAATATCCTGTATCACGTTGTTTTGAAATGCCTCAAAGGCTTCTGAGTATTCTTGAATCGGATTGAAGTTGGATTTCTTTTTTAGACCAGTATGCTGATAAGGGTCTATACTTTCAAGCGGGTTCGTGACATCGCTAGAACTCACTCTTTTTTTCATATAAAATTTTTTTATGGCTAATCTCCTCATGAAGGTTTTAATACCTATAAAGGCCTGAAATTTGTTAAAGCCCACACTGGGTGCAAACTTGAGGCCTTTACTCAGTAAGCCTCTCTCGTTGTCATTTAAACTATAGTCACTGAGATTAAAAAATTTTTGTTCTGAATGGCTTACTTGATCCTCTGGTATTTGTTGTTTGTTCTTTTTTTTAGTAAATTTCCCGCCCCTACATCCCCTCTGCCATATTTTCATGGACCCACCTGAAAAAACGGCAAATGACTTTGTTTAGTTTTGGGTTTATTTTTTGTAAGAGGAGTACCCTCATTCTGGACTGGGGGCAATTGATTGGGATTATTATTGGAAGTAGAAGGATAGTTCGCTGTACTTACAAGAGGAGAAACTCTATTTTGGGTGGAAATAGCGGGTACTGGTGTTGATGCAGTTACCGCCGTCTCCCCGAGTAGTATATTCTCTACATTAGAGTCCCCACATTGTGTATGGGCTATCTCTTGTCCATTATTGACATTGATATCATCCATACCAGAGGTTAGATGGATCGAAAATCTTTCGCTGGAAGATAAAAGAGAAGAATTTTCCTGTCCATGCACTTCATCAAGGGTCACCAATGGGTTAAATGGTCTGGAATAGACATGGCTTTCCTCAATATGAGAAACAGAGCTGCAATTTGTGGGTTGATGCCAGCGTGTCGAATGATGTTGATTGCCTGAATCATTCCCAAAATCTCTCCCAAATTTCTTTTTTTTCCTTTCTATAATCTCCTTTTCCTTTACATGTATCCTTCTCCGTATACTAGCGGAAAGATGTATTATATCCGGGTGTTTTTCGTATGCTTTTATAACTTCAAATAAGCTGGAGATTTCATCCCTAATCTTAATCAAGCCGTCCTTTCTTTTTTTAATGATAAAGGATACTGCTTTTTTGGAAAAGTCATGGAACATACTGTCCCATTCAGCTAAAGTGGCCCCATCACCAATATCCCCCGAAAGGGGTTTATATACAACAAGTCCCTTAGGGATGATATCCCTGGAAATGTACCTTTCTAATGTAGCAATCTCCCATAGGTCCCTCATCTCTTTTATGAGAAGCTGCTCCAATGTTTTCAAAGAACTGATACCTAGATTAATACCTTCTTTACTATAGGGGACTGATACATCTTCATGTGGAGAGTAAAAAAACCTTTGAATATTGCATAGTCTTTCTTTCCTATCAGACCATAAACTAGTCATATTGTGGTCTTTAGGGGTAACGGAGGATAAAAATTTGTGCCAGAAACAGAAGTTTTTTATTAAAAAGAACGCTGCTACCGCTTGGTGAGTGGTGAATAATAAAAATGCAATCTATATATGTATATACCAATGGCGCTAAAGCGTACAACCACAGAGCACAAAGCAGCAAGTATTAAGACAACACACCACTCAGATTGTCTCCATAAAAATAATAATAAATAAACCTTGTATAGACTTGCGCTAATTAAATGTGTCCTGGTTAAAAACCCAAAGTTGCAAGAAAGTATCTTATGAAGAGATCTGTTACCTTTACTGGAGCTAAAGCTGGCGAGGCAGGGAGAAAAGTCTTCAGAGTACAGATAAATTTCCAGATCCTTTCCCAAAGATACTCCCCGACACAGCTATATAAAGGGTTGCTGGAGCTAAAGGGTACTACCTCCTAGCATGCCGCCGTCCCGGCCGGTGACTGGCGTGCAGCTGGAGGTATGAATCGGCAGGCTGTAGAAGTACCAGCCGCCGCTTGCAAAAGCAGGCCTCCAAGGTCCGAGAACGCTGAAGGACCTTGCGTGACGTCACAGTCACGTGGGAGATCACGTGACAGGCAAAAGAGCGCTATGAGGCGCTGAAGGGGCCAGAATACAATGGCAAATCCTACGCGTTGCGGAATTCACTGATTCCTTCTTCAGGGATGGCCCCCTAAGACAAAGGAAACCCTAATATAGCCTCCAGTATATAGCCTCCAGTATATAGCCTCCAGTGACAGAGCATCATGTTATACATTAAAAGCGAATAGCTCAATTTCGCTATTTAAACCATTTGGGATCAGAGTATTCAAATCAAATATCCATTTACTTTCTACCCTGGACATCTGATGGATAAAATTACCTTTCCTAATGCTTCTTTTAACAATTTGAATCCCAGTCACCTTAGTGTCCTTTAACCCCTTCATGACCCAGCCTATTTTGACCTTAATGACCTGGCCATTTTTTGCAATTCTGACCAGTGTCCCTTTATGAGGTAATAACTCTGAAACGCTTCAACGCATCCTAGCGATTCTGAGACTGTTTTTTCGTGACATATTGGGCTTCATGTTAGTGGTAAATTTAGATCGATAATTTTTGCGTTTATTTGTGAAAAAATCAGAAATTTGGCGAAAATTTTGAAAATTTCGCAATTTTCAAATTTTGAATTTTTATTCTGTTAAACTAGAGAGTTATGTGACACAAAATAGTTACTAAATAACATTTCCCACATGTCTACTTTACATCAGCAAAATTTTGGAAGCAAAATATTTTTTTATTAGGAAGTTATAAGGGTTAAAAGTTGACCAGTGATTTCTCATTTTTACAACAAAATTTACAAAACCATTTTTTTTAGGGACCACCTCACATTTGAAGTCACTTTGAGGGGTCTCTATGGCAGAAAATACCCAAAAGTGACACCATTCTAAAAACTGCACCCCTCAAGCTACTCAAAACTACATTCAAGAAGATTATTAACCCTTTAGGTGTTTCACAGGAACTAAAGCAACATGGAAGGAAAAAAAGGACATTTTAATTTTTCCAACAAAAATTTTCTTTCAGCATCAATTTTTTCATTTTCACATGGGCAACAGGATAAAATGGATCCTAAAATTTGTTGGGCAATTTCCCCTGAGTACACCGATACCTCATATGTGGTCAAAAACCACTGTTTGGGCGCACGGCAGGGCTCAGAAGGGAAGGAGTGCCATTTGACTTTTTGAATGGAAAATATGCTGGAATATTTAGCGCTTGCCATGTCGCGTTTGGAGAGTCGCTGTGTGCCTAAACACTGGAGATCCCCCACAAGTGACCCCATTTTGGAAACTAGACCCCCCAAGGAACTTATCTAGATGCAAAGTGATCACTTTGAACCCCCAGGTGCTTCTCAAATTGATCCTTAAAAAAAAAAAAGTACTTTTTTTCACAAAAATTATCTTTTAGCCTCAGTTTTTTCATTTTCACATGGGCAACAGGATAAAATGGATCCTAAAATTTGTTGGGCAATTTCTCCTGAGTACACCAATACCTCATATGTGGTCATAAACCACTGTTTGGGTGCACGGCAGGGCCCGGAAGGGAAGGAGCGCCATTTGACTTTTTGAATGGAAAATTACCTCCAATCGTTATCGGACACCATGTCGCGTTTGGAGATCCCCTGTGTGCCTAAACATTGGAGCTCCCCCACAAGTGACACCATTTTGGAAACTAGACCCCTTAAGGAACTTATCTAGATGTGTAGTGATCACTTTGGACCCCCAAGTGCTTCACAAAAGTTTATAACATAGAGCAGTGAAAATAAAAAATCATTTTTTTTCCTCAAAAATGATTTTTTAGCACGCTATTTTTTATTTTCACAAGGGTAACAGGAGAAATTGGACCCCAAAAGTTGTTGTCCAGTTTGTCCTGAGTATGCTGGTACCCCATATGTGGGGGGGGGGCACTGTTTGGGTGCACGGCAGGGCGCAGAAGGGAATGAGCGCCATTTGACTTTTTGAAATGAAAATTAGCTCCAATCGTTAGCGGACACCATGTCGTGTTTGGAGAGCCCCTGTGTGCCTTAACTTTGGAGCTCCCCCACAAATGACCCCATTTTGGAAACTAGACCCCCTATGGAACTTATCTAGATGCATAGTGAGCACTTTGAACCCCCAGGTGATTCACAGAAGTTTATAATGCAGAGCAGTGAAAATAAAAAATCTTTTTTTTTTCTAAAAAAAATTTTTTTAGTTGGCAATTTTTTATTTTCACAAGGGTACTAGGATAAATTGGACCCCAAAAGTTGTTGTCCAGTTTGTCCTGAGTACGCTGGTACCCCATATGTGGGGGGAAACCACTGTTTGGGCACACGTTGGGGCTCAGCAGGGAAGTAGTGACATTTTGAAATGCTGACTTTGATGGAATGGTCTGCGGGCGTCATGTTACATTTGCTGAGCCCCTGTGTGCCTAAACAGTAGAAACCCCCCACAAGTGACCCCATTTTGGAAACTAGACCCCCCAAGGAACTTATCTAGATGTGTGGTGAGCACCTTGAACCCCCAAGTGCTTCACAGAAGTTTATAATGCAGAGTCGTGAAAATAAAAAATCATTTTTTTTCCCTCAAAAAAAATGAATTTTAGCACGCAATTTTTTTTTCACAAGGGTAACAGGAGAAATTGGACCCCAAAAGTTGTTGTCCAGTTTGTCCTGAGTACGCTGATACCCCATATGTGGGGGATGACCACTGTATGGGCACACGTCAGGGCTCGGAAGGGAAGTAGTGACGTTTTGGTATGCAGACGGAATGGTCTGCGGGCATCATGTTACATTTGCAGAGCCCTTGATGTACCTAAACTGTGGAAACCCCCCACAAGTGACCCCATTTTGGAAACTAGACCCCCCAAGGAACTTATCTAGATGTGTGGTGAGCACCTTGAACCCCGAAGTGCTTCACAGAAGATTGTAACGCAGAGCCATGAAAATAAAAAATCTTTTTTTTTCCTCAAAAAATGAATTTTTAGCTCGCAATTTTTTATTTTCACAAGGGTAACAGGAGAAATTGGACCCCAAAAGTTGTTGTCCAGTTTGTCCTGAGTATGCTGATACCCCATATGTGGGGAGGGACCATTGTTTGGGCACACGTCGGGGCTCGGAAGGGAAGTAGTGATGTTTTGAAATACCGACTTGATCGAATGGTCTGCGGGCATCGTGTTACGTTTGCAGAGCCTCTGATGTGCCTAAACAGTGGAAACCCCCCACAAGTGACCCCATTTTGGAAACTAGACCACCAAGGAACTTATCTAGATGTGTGGTGAGCAGCACTTTGAACCCCCAAGTGCTTCACAGAAGTATATAACGCAGAACCGTGAAAATAAAAAATCTTTTTTTTCCTCAAAAAATGATTTTTTAGCCCTTAATTTTTTATTTTCACAAGGGTAACAGGAGAAATTGGACCCCAAAAGTTGTTGTCCAGTTTGTCCTGAGTACGCTGGTACCCCATATGTGGGGAGGAACCATTGTTTGGGCACACGTCAAGGCTCGGAATGGAAGTAGTGACGTTTTGAAATGCAGACTTTGATGGAATAGTCTGCGGTCGTCATTACGTTTGCAGAGCCCCTGATGTGCCTAAACAGTGGAAACCCCCCACAAGTGACCCCATTTTGGAAACTAGACCTTCCAAGGAATGTATGTAAGATGTGTTGTGAGCACTTTGAACCCCCCAAGTGCTTCACAGAAGTTTATAATGCAGAGACGTGAAAATGAAAAAATCATTTTTTTCCACAAAAATAATTTTTTAGCCCCAATTTTTTATTTTCCCAATGGTAACACGAGAAATTAGTCCCCAAAAGTTGTTGTGCAATTTTTCCTGAGTACGCTGATACCTCATATGTTGGGGTAAACCACTGTTTGGGCACACGTCGGGGCTTGGAAGGGAGGGAGCACCGTTTGACTTTTTGAACGCAAAATTGGCTGGAATCAATGGTTGCACCATGTCGCGTTTGGCGACCCCCTGATGTGCCTAAACAGTGGAAACCCCTCAATTCTAACTCCAACCCTAACCCCAACACACCCCTAACCACAGCCCTAACCCTAACACATCCCTAACCACAAGCCTAACCCTAATTCCAATGCTAACCCTAATTCCAACCCTAACCCTAATTCTAACCCTAATTCCAACCCTAACCCTCTTTCCAATCCTAACCCTAACCCTCTTTCCAACCCTAACCCTAACCCTCTTTCCAACCCTAACCCTCTTTCCAACCCTAACCCTAACCCTCTTTCCAACCCTAACCCTAACCCTCTTTCCAACCCTAACCCTCTTTCCAACCCTAACCCTAACCCTCTTTCCAACCCTAACCCTAACCCTCTTTCCAATCCTAACCCTAACCCTCTTTCCAACCCTAACCCTAACCCTCTTTCCAACCCTAACCCTCTTTCCAACCCTAACCCTAACCCTCTTTCCAACCCTAACCCTAACCCTCTTTCCAACCCTAACCCTCTTTCCAACCCTAACCCTAACCCTCTTTCCAACCCTAACCCTAACCCTCTTTTCAACCCTAACCCTAACCCTCTTTTCAACCCTAACCCTAACCCTCTTTTCAACCCTAACCCTCTTTTCAACCCTAACCCTAACCCTCTTTTCAACCCTAACCCTAACCCTCTTTTCAACCCTAACCCTAACCCTAATGGAAAAATAAAAATAAAAATATTTTCTTTATTTTATTAGTTCTGCCTACCTATGGGGGTGATAATCGGGGGGTTTATTTACTTTTTCTTTCATTTTGATCACTGTGAGAGTGATCAAAATGAAAGAATGGAATCTGCAGCCGGCAGATTCGGGCGGGCGCACTGCGCATGCGCCCGCCATTTTCTAAATGGCGGCGCCCATGAACCGGACCCGCCGGACACCGGGAGCGACAGGGGGACTTAGAAGGTGCCGGGGGAGGTGAGAGGGGGTGAGGGGGGGATCGGAGGCTGGCGGGGAGCAGAGGGAATGGGAGGGGGGCAGATGATGACAGCGGCGGCAGATCGCCGCTGACATTCAGTTGCGGGGGGGGCGATCGCCGGTGGGGGGGTGGAATCGGTGTCTCCAGCCATGTCCAATGCTACAGCAGCATTGGCCATGGCTGGATTGGAATATTTCATCAATTTTCATTGATGAAATATTACTATCGCTCTGATTGGCTGTTTCACTTTTAACAGCCAATCAGAGCGGTCATAGCCATGTGGGGGCGAAGCCACGCCCCCTGTGGCGAAGAACAAAGCCCCCTGTATCTGCGGGTCGGGTGACCTTTCAGTGACCTAGGTCACCCGACCCGCAGGGGGGCTTTAAAGTCATCACGCCACATAGGCGTCATGGGTCGTTCTGACACGACTTTTCATGACGCCTTCGTGGCGTCAAAGGTCGTGAAGGGGTTAAAGAGCTCCCATGATGTGTAAGGTAATGGTTAGAGAGGGGTGACCTGTGAACTTCTTACAGATATTTCGTAGATGTTCCCCAATTCTGACATTTAGGGGACGTATTGTTCGGCCTATATATAATTTATCACATGGACATGTGATACAATATATCACCCCCTTCGTGTCACAGGTGATGAAATCACGAATCTGAATCTCCATAGACTTATTCACAATAGAGTTGTTTCTTACTGCCTAATTTTCTGCAAGATGCACATTTTTTGCAGGGAAAAAAACCATTTATTTGCTGTTGTAAATGAGAATTGGGGCCTGATGTTGATATAGAAATAAAATGGGCTACCAGGTTACCCAAAATGTTTGCCCTTCTAAAGACAAACCTAGGGCGACCTGGCAGAGCTTCCCCTATGGTTTTATCATTTTTCAAAATACCCCAGTGTTTGTTTACAATTTTTCTGGGAATTTGACTATTTGAATTATATTGAGTGATGATGGGAACCTCGTCTACAATGGAATTTTCTTTATTTTTTATTTTATGTCTGAGGAATTGTTCCCTCGGTATATTCCCAATATGTTCCCTGGTGGCTCGCAGGGTTTGGGTATCATATCCTTTTTGGCAGAATTTTTTAATTAGAGTTTCAGCTTCAGTTAGATAATCCTGTGGCTTGGAACAGTTTCTATGAGCCCGTATAAATTGGCTCTTTGGAATATTGAGAAGCCAACTTGGGAGGTGGCAGCTTTCCAATGAAATATAATTGTTTGAGTCAGTGGGTTTATGAAATAATTGTGTCTGGATAGTGTTGTCCTCAATAAAGATTTTTAGGTCTAAAAAGTTAATCTCCATGAGACTAGTAGTTGTCAGTTGTGGGTGAGTATAAAATGAATACAATCAACAATAAAAGCAATTTGGTCGCTAGGTAAGCTTTTAGCCTCTGACATAAAAAATTCCGCAGATGGGTGGATGGTCTCCGGTGGGGATATGATGTTGGACCCCTTCTGCCAGCCCAAAATCTAGTGGGTGTTTGCTGAATACCCGCTCATACTCTTGTGTCACTCTGTAAACCCCATTTCTCTGGTATGAAGGTGTAGAGTCAGTTCCCACCTGCAGTTGCTGGCACCATTCCTCTGGCTGTTTCACAGAACCATTGTCCTCCACCTGATCAGATGAGACCAAAGGCTCTGCTGCCTGCAAAGAGTTGTTGTTAACGGTGAGCAGCTTAGCAACTGTGGCGTACCGAGATATTGTGGCTTCCTCTTCCCCGCAATTCAGAAGACGTATAGGTACTCTCCCTTTTTTTACATCAACCACCCCTCTGCCTGTCAGGACAGTGGGCCTACTTTCGGAGTATACTGGTTCTACCAATGCCTGGTAATCTCTCCCTCTAAGGCCTCTTTCACACATCAGGTTTTCGCCATCAGGCGCGATCCGGCGCTTTTGACAGAAACCGGATCCGGCGAAATGCAATGCCGGATCCGGTTTCCCCCCCATTGACTTGCATTTGCGCCGGATCGCGCCGGATGACCATGCGTTTCATCCGGTTTTCGCCGGATCCGGCAATGTGTCGCGATCCGGCGTCTGGAAAAAACGGCTACTGTAACGTTTTTTGTCTCCGGCGAAAAAGCCGGACACGCCGGATCCGGCGCGTCCGTCTTTTTCACACAATGAAAGCCTATGAGCGCCGCAATGCGCCTGATCCGGCGAAAGCCGGATCCGGTGGCCGGATCCGGTTTTTTTGGTCTGAGCATGCTCAGTAGCTCTGCCCACAAGACATATATAAAAGCAAGACAGTGGGACCCACAGCCACACCCAACATGCCACCCAAGAAAGCAACCAAGCGCAGCAGGAGAAGGCAGGAGACCACTGCAGCACCATCAGCACCACCACCACCCCAAATGGAGCAGCAAATGGAACATGCTGAGGAGGGGAGGCCAGCAGCAGATGAGAGACGGTAATTATCAAATCCCCCATTCCTCCAAACTAGGGCTATTGAATATCAAGATATTCATTGGCCCTTTGTTTCTCTTTATTCAACAGCCGCCCAATAGATGCAGCAGCAGCAGCAGCAATGGCAGCAGCTGGAACACCACCCACAGGCATGGAGTGTGGCCACCAGGAAGACAGCACATCATCTTCTGGGAGCCCTCCCTCACATCGTCAGCGTTTGACGGTAAGGTTTTATTTCCAAAATCCATCATCTCTGTAATATATGTCTATTCATTGCCTTTTATTTCAAAACAGGATTCACAAGATGAAGAGGAGCTCCCAGAAGAAGAAGGAAGGGGTGGACAGACACCTGGAGTGGGCTCACAATTGCTAAGTTTTTTGCATCAAACGCAGAAACACAACATCACACTACACACAACACATAGAAAACAATGTTCTGCAGACCACACACAGCAAACAAATGCCTACATCCAAAGACATAACATTTTTTGTTTTCTTCTCTAGTCTTCCCAATCTGGTGCTCGGCCAAGAGGTCCTCGCAGTGCCTCCCAGGGTCGTCGGCGACAGCAACGCGGCGGTCACCAGCGTGTAAGTATAAATATTTTTGCTTTGTTTTTTTGCACTTTTTATTTCATTTCTTTTGTGGAGGCTAATTATGTTATTTTTGTCTTTTTCTTTAACAGCCTTCACAGCGTGCTCCCGACTCTGACGGTGAGGATGGAGGACTCGATGTGGACCACCTCATCGATCTCGTCAGAGAAAGGGAGCCGCTCTGGAATATGGCTGACCGCCGCCACGCTGACCTTATCGTTACCCGACGACTCTGGGAAGAAATCTGTTCGCTCCTTTGTGGGCCGCTGGGAGGACCTCGATGTTCGGGCCCAGATTAAAGAGCGTAAGTATATACAGTACCGGTTGCTTGATGTAAACCAGTGTTTCCCGAACTCCAGTCCTCGTGGTCCCCACGGATAATGTGTTCAGGATTTCTATTTACTATGGAAATCCTGAAAACATGACCCCTGGGGACCATGAGGACTGGAGTTTGTGAAACACTGATGTTGTATACTAACCACTCCTTTCTCGTTTCAGGGAACAGAATTGTGAATCGGTGGCGGTCTGTGAGGGATCGTTTCAAGAAGGAGTTCAATAAAGAGATGCGGGCCCCGAGTGGATCTGGAGGACGCAGGAGCAAGTACAAGTACGCACAAGCCCTGTCGTTCCTCCGGGAAACAATGGTCACTAGAAGGTAAATATTACACACCACATGTGAAAAAAAATGTTAGATGTAACTTTTTTTTTTCAGCCAGGGCCATACCATGTCAGTATTTTAATTGTTTTTTTTTCTCTTTATTCCACAGCACGGTGAGCAGCACTCGGGAGCCTGCACGATTGGACCCTTCTGAGGCGATCCCTGAGGAGACCGGCACCGAGGGACACTTCGACCGCCCCGGTACATCTGCACCTTCCCAGCCTTCCCACACATTCGACCCATCTGTCCCATCCACCAGCACAGGAGCATCGTGGCCGCCTACATTACATGAAGCTGCTGGTGAGGAGATCGCTTTCCCTTTACCCCACCCTTCTGCCCCTGCCACCTCTAGTACACCTGCGGGTACTGGGCGGCAGCGTCAGAGGGGTCAGGAAAAGAGTTATGCACCAGAGTTCTTGCATCTGAATGCATCTTTCCAGAACTGTCTAAAAGTCTTGTCAGAGCAAATCTCCGCAGGCTTTCAGCAGATCAACTCCAGCATTCTGGAGGTGAAGACACTTCTGCAAACCATGCATTCAGAAGCAAGATCTTCGCCAAACCACACCTTTTTCAGGTCTGTTGTGGAGCGCATGGCAACACTATCTCCTACCCAGCAGATGCATGTAATGCATTCGTGCCACGGTGCTCTACAGCAGGTTACCTCCCAACCTCCACCTCCCACCACTGTAGTTCCTCCACCTGCACCCCCTCCAGCCACTTTCCATCCTCCCCCTCCTATTACATCTGCACCCCCTCCAGCCACTTTCCATCCTCCCCATCCTATTACATCTGCACCCCCTCCAGCCACTTTCCATCCTCCCCCTCCTATTACATACCAGCAACCTCACCAGTACCAGCAACCTTCCCAGTACCAGCAACCTCCCCAGTACCAGACATCTCCCCACTTCCAGCAACCTGCCCCGTACCAAACTCCTTCCCAGTACCAAACTCCTTCCCCGTACCAAACTCCTTCCCCATACAACTTTCCATCAACATCATCTGCTCCTACAGTCCCTGCCCAACCCTCCACTCCACCGCCCACCACCTCTTCTGCCTCCCACATGTCCACCCATTCTGTAGTTTTTTCCACACCATCACCTCTAACTGTTCCTTCCCCACCACGATCCCAGTCCTCTCTCCACACTCCCACTGTCGAAGTGTCCCGCAGCCCCTCCAGCAGTATTTCCACCCCACACTACACCGAGTTATAATGTTTTTTTGTAATAAAAATGCCCATTTGGTTGGTTTCAAACCTTTATTAAAAAAGTTTTTTTAACTTTAAAAACAGTTTACACAAAAAAAAATATTTTAAATAAAAGTTAAATTATTGTTTACACTGGTTGTCTGTCATTTCTTTCTGTGGCGAAATATGTTTAAAAAAAAGGTTAAATACAGGGTATTTAAAAGGTAAAAAGGTATTCAAAACCAGGTATATAACTGTGGGTAAATTTTAGCTTTTTGCCACAGTTGTGTTCCTGGTTGTGTTTGAAGCAAAGTATTTCACCTGAAAAGTTGTGTTTATTGTTGGTGATTTCCTAACAATGTACACAACTTTTGTTAAAAGGTGAAATACTTTGCATAAAACACAACCAGGTACACACCTGTGGCCTAAAGCTAAAAATAGTAAGACCATGACAAGATAGCCAACTTTGGTTGGCAAAGGTATATACTGTTGGTCCAGAAGGTACACAAGTTTGGTTAGGGCACAAATCTTTCACACTCTGTCATCCTGCCAGTGTACTCTGCCTTGAGGTGACATAAAGTATAGTGCAAAATTGTTCCTCATTACTGAAACCGTCACAGAACTTCTAGTGGTAATATTTCCAATGACAACATCCATCTTCGCCAGTAACTTGCTCTTCTCTCCAACCTGCACTTTCTTCTCTACAACCTGTCAAAGAAGGGCTGTAGGAACATGCTATATATAGTTTTCCAGTAGCCAATCCCGTTCGGAAGGCCACAAGGGTCAATTTTAAAAACCAGATCCGGCGTAATCCGTCGAAAAACGGATAGAAAAACGGATGAACCGGATGAGACGGATCCGGTTTTGTCTGTCAAGAACAAGACGGATCCGGCAGAAAACCGGATCCGGCACATCAGGTTTTACAAAACATTTGCCGGATCCGGCATTCCGGCACGACGCCGGATCGCGCCTGACGCCGAAAACCTGATGTGTGAAAGTAGCCTAAGACCTATGGCTGCCCGACACCATACCAACATTTCACATCTGGGGGGTATTGCAATAGGGAAGGCATCACTCACTCTGACGCTGCCAATCTCGCCACCAGCGAGTTCCACTTGTTGCCTTTGCATCAGGGCTCGGATCTCCTTCTGCAGGACTCTTTGTTCTCCGGAACCAGCAGTTTCAGCCACCTGTTGCAACAAGACAATAACCTCGGACAGACAGTTTTCAATTACATTGGTACCAAGAGTCATCATAGGGTTAAATTCACGTCTATCTATATCAACAATTATCAGACCATGAGACTTTAATTCCACCCTCCCCACTTTGACAGTAATCTCCTTACATCCAATCTGCGGTAAGGTCTGACCATTACTAGCAACTACTGTCAGTTCATCAGTGGGACCACGGGTGAGTTCAGAATCAGCCCAATACCTCTTGTAAAGAGTATAGGGCATGGTGGTCACCTGGGAGCCAGTGTCCAGCAAAGCTTTCATGGGGATACCATCAATCACCACAGGAAGGATTGGTCTCCCTCCCACATACTTGGCTCTCCAGTTCCTTGGGCATGGGGATCCTACTCCAGGGGGTTGACCCTCTGCCCCAGGGGTTGCTCGTTTAAAGGACAGTACCTGGCAAGATGACCTGCCTTGTGACAGCGACGACAGATGGGACGTCCGTCCTGGTGATAGCGATAGTTGGTCCTTCCTCGAAGTGGTGAGGCTCTCCTTCTCCAGAGCCACGGGACATCCTCTGGACTGGAAGCAAGCTGGATCTTGTCTTTGGAGGACATCTGTAGGGACGGCACGGTTTTAGTGAGTGCAGCCATTCCTTTGGTCAACTCCTGGACCTGTATAGAAGAACTTGGCACACACGTGAATGATTGCAAGTGAAAAGGGAGTGTTTAATAAGATACAGTACATACAGTAAACATTTCGGTCACAACGACCTTCGTCAATGTACTGAAAATAAAAAATTACAAAATTTTACAAAATTTCAAATAAATCAAACAAAGTATATACAAAATGGATAATCTTGGGTACAAGTATATGCAGAAATTTAAAGTTATGCCGTATACCAATAACAGCTTATAGCAAAATTGTGATACAAGATTTGATAATCACTGACACCCTGAGGACTCAAAATTATAGATGCGCACATACCTATATAGTGTACTGACTGCACTTGCATAGAGGGCAACCTGTTCTATAGAGAAGAGATATTATGTAGTAGATGTTTATTATGGATGCCCATACCCCAGTCACCTTGTGCCCATAATATCAAAGAGGTGCTACATACCATAGGGAATAATGCTAGAGCATGGAGGGTTAATTTGTCTCCTTAAAAAGAGCCTGAAAATAAGAGGTACTAAAGTGAACTATTTGCGCCATGCTGCTGATCCAGAAGTTAGTAACAGCAAAAAGGTATCTTACCGCTGGTGATAAGGTGGAACCGTAACTAGCCTGGACGCGGTTTCCACCGCTTGTCTCCCGTGGTGTGGGGAGTGCGCACGGACCGAGTTATATACATGGTGATAATCATCGCTAACCGGAAGTGCTAGGGCGGAAGTGCCTTAGCGTGCGGTCCAGCCATGCCGTATAGTGTGTTCCACAGGCAGGAAGGACGTGGACAAGGGGCGTGTTCAATATCCGTCAGTCATGGATTACCAACATAGGCTCTGCTATACTTAGCGTGCTGATGTATCAGGCGGTGACTTAGTGCAGCGGTACAAAGGCTCTCTATCATTGTGCTGATCAAGTGGGAAGGTGATCATTGTGATTCCATGTTTTACTGAGAGTGAGTTCAATTCCGAGGATTCTGCAATGAAGATTAATAATATTAGTATGATGTATATTATAAGCTGTGCCACAATCTCATTGCATACCGAGAATAAAATAAAATAAACATCACAATAGACAGCCATTTAATGAGATTAATATCTATGATGATAGAAAGGATTGCACGTCATACTCCTTATTTAACCCCTTAGGTGCTAATGTATTCAATTCATGAATCCAAAACGCCTCTCTTCTTTTGAGTAGCAAAATGCGATTACCTCCCCTGCGTGGTGCATGGACCTGCTCTATTATTTGAAATTTTAACTGGGCAATGTTGTGGCCTGCTGTGATAAAATGGAATGGAATAGGGAGAAGTAAGTTTTTACACCTGATTGTGGATTTGTGTTTAGAAATCCGGTCCCTGATGGGCTGTGTGGTTTCTCCTACACAGAGTAGCCCACAAGGACATTTAATAAGATATACCACAAAAGACGTGCTACAGGTATAAAAGTCCTTAATATTATATCTTTTGCCAGTGTATGGATGAAAGAATTGGTTACCTTTAAGTACATTGTTGCACTGTGTGCACTGTAGGCAAGGAAAGGTACCAAATTTTGGATTCATGAGGAAGCGCTGTTTTTTAGGGGATTGTGATGAGCCAATACCAGCTCTTATTAGATGGTCACGTATGTTGCGTGGGCGCCTGAAACAGGGTAAAAAAGGTTCTTTAAATTCCTTAATATTCGGATGTGCCGTGCTAAGAAGGTGCCAATGTCTACGTATGCTTGTATGGAGGCGGTATGCCAGGGGGTGGTAATCATGAACAAAGGGGATACGTTGGTTCATGTTTGATTTAGGTGGGGTGGTGGAAGGGACCATAGATTTTTTTGGGTATCCCCTTTCTACAAATTTTTGGCGCATCTCCTCCATGCGTTGTTCACGAATTTGTTGATTGGACACTATTCTTTCAACCCTTTTCATTTGAGATTTGGGTATGACGTCTTTCATTTTAGTAGGATGGAAGCTCTCATAGTGGAGCAGACTATTCCGATCAGTAGGTTTGACATAAATGTCAGTTGAAAGACTGCCCGTTTCATCTTTGATGACAAGGGTATCCAAGAAATTGATCTCACGGTAACTGTGTGACATCGTAAAATCCAGACCAGGCCAGGAGGAACGTAAGCGAGAGAAGAAACAATTTAATGTGTCTAAATTGCCCCCCCAAATACAAAATATGTCATCGATATACCTTTTCCACATCACAACATGTGTGCGGAAAAGGTCATCTATGTAGATTACATCTTCCTCATAATGTGCCACATAACAGTTGGCATACGGGGGCGCTGTATTTGAGCCCATAGCTGTGCCTTTGATTTGTAAATAAAAAGTGTCCTCAAATAAAAAATAGTTTTTTGTAAGGAGGACAGATAGTAGGTCACAGCATAGGTTCACCTGTTCTGGGTAGAAATGTGATAATTCCAATAATCTACGTACTGATCTTAGACCTTCCGTGTGTGGTATTGACGTATATAGGTCTTTAATGTCAAAAGTGACCAATAGGGCTTCATTAGGGATCTGGCCTAGGTTACACGGGGACGGGATCTAGAGAGGGAACTCAGACGGTGCACCAATCGTGAACTTCATTGTGCTACACTCACTGAGTATCTAAAAGTGCAAAGGATACTTAGGGGTCTACGCGTTCCTTTACGACCCACCCTCTTTAGTGATTCTCAGGATTTTTGCTCACGCTTTGAACAGATTATTAATAAATGTTCTTTTGATCTCATGACTCTCACGGTAGAGCATCTTCATCGAGGAATCTCCAAGTGTAAAGAAGAGATCAAGAACATTGCTAAATGTCTCATTTTGAATGCAGTAAGATATATGCATATGCACCTCATGTTATGCGTTCTGACCACTGGCAGTGCTGGCTCTTCTCTTTTTTTATTGCAAATTGGTTTTGTGGCTGACCACCACTGTTGCCGTGCACGCTGGGTCATGTTCGCCATCTTTTCTGTGTTTATTGTGATTGATCTAGGCTGCTGTGCACACTCACGGCAGCCCCGCCCTGCCCCAGGCTTTATTTATTTTTGTATCCATGTCTGAGCCTGCATTGCCCTTCATCTGTGTTTGCTGGTCAGGCAGTGTGTGGAGGTCAAACCTGAGATGTCTGTGTTCAGACCTGGTTGGCCTTTATCTGCACCTGCTCCATCTGGCTGCACGGGAGTGATGCAGATATGCTTCAGGTATGGATTGTATTTGATATGGTCTTGCTTTTAAAACATTTAGGAGGCCGCAATGGCACAGTGAATAAATAAAAATGTAGAGTAGGACCCCCCATATGAGATTGCCTTGGCGTGGCCCGGTGGCTCAATATATTGATCAATATTTTGCTAAATGTCTCATTTTGAATGCAGTAAGATATGTGCATATGCACCTCATGTTATGCGTTCTGACCACTGGCAGTGCTGGCTCTTCTCTTTTTTTATTGCAAATTGGTTTTGTGGCTGACCACCACTGTTGCCGTGCAAGCTGGGTCATGTTCGCCATCTTTTCTGTGTTCATTGTGATTGATCTAGGCTGCTGTGCACACTCACGGCAGCCCCGCCCTGCCCCAGGCTTTATTTATTTTTGCATCCATGTCTGAGCCTGCATTGCCCTTCATCTGTGTTTGCTGGGCAGGCAGTGTGTGGAGGTCAAACCTGAGATGTCTGTGTTCAGAACTGGTTGGCCTTTATCTGCACCTGCTCCATCTGGCTGCACGGGAGTGATGCAGATATGCTTCAGGTATGGATTGCATTTGATATGGTCTTGCTTTTAAAACATTTAGGAGGCCGCAATGGCACAGTGAATAAATAAAAATGTAGAGTAGGACCCCCCATATGAGATTGCCTTGGCGTGGCGGGGTGGCTCAATATATTGATCAATATTTTGCTAAATGTCTCATTTTGAATGCAGTAAGATATGTGCATATGCACCTCATGTTATGCGTTCTGACCACTGGCAGTGCTGGCTCTTCTCTTTTTTTATTGCAAATTGGTTTTGTGGCTGACCACCACTGTTGCCGTGCACGCTGGGTCATGTTCGCCATCTTTTCTGTGTTTATTGTGATTGATCTAGGCTGCTGTGCACACTCACGGCAGCCCCGCCCTGCCCCAGGCTTTATTTATTTTTGCATCCATGTCTGAGCCTGCATTGCCCTTCATCTGTGTTTGCTGGTCAGGCAGTGTGTGGAGGTCAAACCTGAGATGTCTGTGTTCAGACCTGGTTGGCCTTCATCTGCACCTGCTCCATCTGGCTGCACGGGAGTGATGCAGATATGCTTCAGGTATGGATTGCATTTGATATGGTCTTGCTTTTAAAACATTTAGGAGGCCGCAATGGCACAGTGAATAAATAAAAATGTAGAGTAGGACCCCCCATATGAGATTGCCTTGGCGTGGCGGGGTGGCTCAATATATTGATCAATATTTTGCTAAATGTCTCATTTTGAATGCAGTAAGATATGTGCATATGCACCTCATGTTATGCGTTCTGACCACTGGCAGTGCTGGCTCTTCTCTTTTTTTAGCGTGCTGATGTATCAGGCGGTGACTTAGTGCAGCGGTACAAAGGCTCTCTAGCATTGTGCTGATCAAGTGGGAAGGTGATCATTGTGATTCCATGTTTTACTGAGAGTGAGTTCAATTCTGAGGATTCTGCAATGAAGATTAATAATATTAGTATGATGTATATTATAAGCTGTGTCACAATCTCATTGCATACCGAGAATAAAATAAAATAAACATCACAATAGACAGCCATTTAATGAGATTAATATCTATGATGATAGAAAGGATTGCACGTCATACTCCTTATTTAACCCCTTAGGTGCTAATGTATTCAATTCATGAATCCAAAACGCCTCTCTTCTTTTGAGTAGCAAAATGCGATTACCTCCCCTGCGTGGTGCATGGACCTGCTCTATTATTTGAAATTTTAACTGGGCAATGTTGTGGCCTGCTGTGATAAAGTGGAATGGAATAGGGAGAAGTAAGTTTTTACACCTGATTGTGGATTTGTGTTTAGAAATCTGGTCCCTGATGGGCTGTGTGGTTTCTCTTACATAGAGTAGCCCACAAGGACATTTAATAAGATATACCACAAAAGACGTGCTACAGGTATAAAAGTCCTTAATATTATATCTTTTGCCAGTGTAAGGATGAAAGAATTGGTTACCTTTAAGTACATTGTTGCACTGTGTGCACTGTTGGCAAGGAAAGGTACCAAATTTTGGATTCATGAGGAAGCGCTGTTTTTTAGGGGATTGTGATGAGCCAATATCAGCTCTTATTAGATGGTCACGTATGTTGCGTGGGCGCCTGAAACAGGGTAAAAAAGGTTCTTTAAATTCCTTAATATTCGGATGTGCCGTGCTAAGAAGGTGCCAATGTCTACGTATGCTTGTATGGAGGTGGTATGCCAGGGGGTGGTGATCATGAACAAAGGGGATACGTTGGTTCATGTTTGATTTAGGTTGGGTGGTGGAAGGGACCATAGATTTTTTTGGGTATCCCCTTTCTACAAATTTTTGGCGCATCTCCTCCATGCGTTGTTCACGAATTTGTTGATTGGACACTATTCTTTCAACCCTTTTCATTTGAGATTTGGGTATGGCGTCTTTCATTTTAGTAGGATGGAAGCTCTCATAGTGGAGCAGACTATTCCGATCAGTAGGTTTGACATAAATGTCAGTTGAAAGACTGCCCGTTTCATCTTTGATGACAAGGGTATCCAAGAAATTGATCTCACGGTAACTGTGTGACATCGTAAAATCCAGACCAGGCCAGGAGGAACGTAGGCGAGAGAAGAAACAATTTAATGTGTCTAAATTGCCCCCCCAAATACAAAATATGTCATCGATATACCTTTTCCACATCACAACATGTGTGCGGAAAAGGTCATCTATGTAGATTACATCTTCCTCATAATGTGCCACATAACAGTTGGCATACGGGGGCGCTGTATTTGAGCCCATAGCTGTGCCTTTGATTTGTAAATAAAAAGTGTCTTCAAATAAAAAATAGTTTTTTGTAAGGAGGACAGATAGTAGGTCACAGCATAGGTTCACCTGTTCTGGGTAGAAATGTGATAATTCCAATAATCTACGTACTGATCTTAGACCTTCCGTGTGTGGTATTGACGTATATAGGTCTTTAATGTCAAAAGTGACCAATAGGGCTTCATTAGGGATCTGGCCTAGGTTACGTATTTGGTCAAGAAATTCTCCCGTGTCTAGTATAAAAGAAGTTGTGCGTCTTATGAGGGGGGTTAGGATTTTTTCGAGATATTTTGAGACATGCGAAAAAATAGAGTCTGTTGAGGCCACAATGGATCTACCAGGTGGGTTGTCAAGGCTTTTATGTATTTTAGGTAGTATGTAAAATACTGGGGTGATGGGATATTGTTTTGTGAGATATTCGCAAGTTTTTTTTATCAAAAACTCCTTTGTTGGTGTATTTCAAGAAAATTTCTTGAAAGAGGTTTTTTATTTCATGAATGGGATCGCCCCTTAAAGGTTGATATGTGGATTTGTCCCCCAATTGACGGTATATCTCTTTCAAGTACATAGATTTGTCAAGGACTACGACTGCTCCCCCCTTGTCCGCGGGTTTAATAATTATGTCCCTGTTATCCTGTAAGTTACCTAATGCTTGTTGGTCTAATCCCGACATGTTCCTAGGAAAGTGAACCTTACCCCTATTTATATCATCCCTCAGTTCCTCAAATGTACCATTAACAAAAGAGATAAACGTCTCTAACGCATGGGAACCTGGAGGGGGCCTATAGTTACTTTTATTTCTGAGGCCTAAACTATCTGAAGAAATAACCATGTTGGATGAAGTGGTAACAGGACCGATACTACTATCATTGTCAGAAAATTGTAATTTCAGTCTAAGTAGTCTGTAGAACCTTTGTTGGTCCATGTCAAGATTAAAAGTGTTAAATTTATAACTTGGGCAAAAGGAAAGGCCCTTTTGTAGTAACTGATGTTCCGCTATTCTCAGACTTTTGGATGACATGTTAATTACAATTGGGTTGTTACCTGGGAGCAAGTTACTCGATTGTAGTCCATGTTTTTCCGTGGATCTTTTTCCTCTACGGGTCCTCTTCTTCTGGTAGGTCAACGTCTTTGTCCTAAAAAACGGTTCATAGGAGAGTATCTCTCGTGGTCCGAAGACCTGTAGTTGGAACGTGGAAAAAGAGTTACAGAGTTGGAAGATTCCCGCCATTTATAGACCCTATTGAGTTCGTAATCTTCGGTGTCTCTGGCAAATTTATTTCTTTTTTTTGCTTCCGTATCCCACCGGTGCTGTTCTATAATCCCATTTATCTTGGTCTTCAGGGTGTTGAATTCTTCTATAGGAATGGAAGAGGCTAATTGGCTCTCAATGTTCTTGATCTCTTCTTTACACTTGGAGATTCCTCGATGAAGATGCTCTACCGTGAGAGTCATGAGATCAAAAGAACATTTATTAATAATCTGTTCAAAGCGTGAGCAAAAATCCTGAGAATCACTAAAGAGGGTGGTTCCTCCTGGCCTGGTCTGGATTTTACGATGTCACACAGTTACCGTGAGATCAATTTCTTGGATACCCTTGTCATCAAAGATGAAACGGGCAGTCTTTCAACTGACATTTATGTCAAACCTACTGATCGGAATAGTCTGCTCCACTATGAGAGCTTCCATCCTACTAAAATGAAAGATGCCATACCCAAATCTCAAATGAAAAGGGTTGAAAGAATAATGTCCAATCAACAAATTCGTGAACAACGCATGGAGGAGATGCGCCAAAAATTTGTAGAAAGGGGATACCCAAAAAAATCTATGGTCCCTTCCACCACCCCACCTAAATCAAACATGAACCAACGTATCACCTTTGTTCATGATTACCACCCCCTGGCATACCACCTCCATACAAGCATACGTAGACATTGGCACCTTCTTAGCACGGCACATCCGAATATTAAGGAATTTAAAGAACCTTTTTTACCCTGTTTCAGGCGCCCACGCAACATACGTGACCATCTAATAAGAGCTGATATTGGCTCATCACAATCCCCTAAAAACAGCGCTTCCTCATGAATCCAAAATTTGGTACCCTTCCTTGCCAACAGTGCACACAGTGCAACAATGTACTTAAAGGTAACCAATTCTTTCATCCATACACTGGCAAAAGATATAATATTAAGGACTTTTATACCTGTAGCACGTCTTTTGTGGTATATCTTATTAAATGTCCTTGTGGGCTACTCTGTGTAGGAGAAACCACACAGCCCATCAGGGACCGGATTTCTAAACACAAATCCACAATCAGGTGTAAAAACTTACTTCTCCCTATTCCATTCCATTTTATCACAGCAGGCCACAACATTGCCCAGTTAAAATTTCAAATAATAGAGCAGGTCCATGCACCACGCAGGGGAGGTAATCGCATTTTGCTACTCAAAAGAAGAGAGGCGTTTTGGATTCATGAATTGAATACATTAGCACCTAAGGGGTTAAATAAGGAGTATGACGTGCAATCCTTTCTATCATCATAGATATTAATCTCATTAAATGGCTGTCTATTGTGATGTTTATTTTATTTTATTCTCGGTATGCAATGAGATTGTGGCACAGCTTATAATATACATCATACTAATATTATTAATCTTCATTGCAGAATCCTCGGAATTGAACTCACTCTCAGTAAAACATGGAATCACAATGATCACCTTCCCACTTGATCAGCACAATGATAGAGAGCCTTTGTACCGCTGCACTAAGTCACCGCCTGATACATCAGCACGCTAAGTATAGCAGAGCCTATGTTGGTAATCCATGACTGACGGATATTGAACACGCCCCTTGTCCACGTCCTTCCTGCCTGTGGAACACACTATACGGCATGGCTGGACCGCACGCTAAGGCACTTCCGCCCTAGCACTTCCGGTTAGCGGTGATTATCACCATGTATATAACACGGTCCGTGCGCACTCCCCACACCACGGGAGACAAGCGGTGGAAACCGCGTCCAGGCTAGTTACGGTTCCACGTTATCACCAACGGTAAGATACCTTTTTGCTGTTACTAACTTCTGGATCAGCAGCATGGCGCAAATAGTTCACTTTAATACCTCTTATTTTCAGGCTCTTTTTAAGGAGACAAATTAACCCTCCATGCTCTAGCATTATTCCCTATGGTATGTAGCACCTCTTTGATATTATGGGCACAAGGTGATTGGGGTATGGGCATCCATAATAAACATCTACTACATAATATCTCTTCTCTATAGAACAGGTTGCCCTCTATACAAGTGCAGTCAGTACACTATATAGGTATGTGCGCATCTATAATTTTGAGTCCTCAGGGTGTCAGTGATTATCAAATCTTGTATCACAATTTTGCTATAAGCTGTTATTGGTATACGGCATAACTTTAAATTTCTGCATATACTTGTACCCAAGATTATCCATTTTGTATATACTTTGTTTGATTTATTTGAAATTTTGTAAAATTTTGTAATTTTTTATTTTCAGTACATTGACGAAGGTCGTTGTGACCGAAACGTTTACTGTATGTACTGTATCTTATTAAACACTCCCTTTTCACTTGCAATCATTCACGTGTGTGCCAAGTTCTTCTATACTAGTATACGGATTGGGATCCTACTTGTGCACCACCACTTTTGAAGTTGTGCCAAAACGTCTCTATATATTACTCCTGGACCTGTAGACGCAGCTCCTCAGTGGGGTCCTTGTCCAAAGTCTGTGCATCAGCCTCCACAGGGATGGAAGGAAAAGACGTCGCTTCCTGACGATAGGTGATCGCCGGGCGTCTAGGGGGCGCTGGACGGCTGTCAGTGGACTCCTGCAGTACCCGGATAGCCCTGTCCTTGAATTCAGCAAAGTCCAGATCAGGGTTTTGCAGGGTTATTATACGCAACTGTCCTCAGTGGGTACTGGACAAGAGGCCTTCAATGAACTGCTCCTTCAACAGTTTATCTTCTTCCTTTACGCTGTCAGGATCAACTTGCTTGACTCCTCGCAGCGCCTCCTGCAGGTTGAGAGCATAGTCCCTGATACTGTCCTGTGCCCTCTGCTTGCAGCCAAAGAACCTCATCTTGATCTCAGCGGCAGTATGGGTGTCAAAAGTGTTCTTCAGCTTGGCCAGGACCTTTGCAACAGTCCCTTTATCCGTGTCCTGCCAGGCTTTCACTTCTCTCAGCGCTGCACCCGTGAGCTGTCCAATCAGGATATTTACTTTCTGGCTTTCAGACAGGGGGTAAACTTTAAACAAACTGCACAGTCTCTCTTTAAATTCACTCAGGGTATGTGACTCACCCGAGTACTGCGGTAGCCAGGCCGCTCCCGGTATGCAGGGCATGGATAGCGGCATTATGGGGACCACTGCGGCGGGTGCTCCTCCTGGCGGTACCGCGGGGTTGGCAGCGGCGTCCGCCGCTGCATTTGCTTGTGGTGCAGACATTCTCTCCCCCCCAGTTAACGTTAGCCAGGGCCGGGGGTTGTGGGAGCTCACCGGCGGCGGCTTCGCAGGCCCGAAGCTCCAGGCTGTAGGCCTCAGCTCCTCCTCCTCTCGCGCGCTGTTCTCTCTTCCCGCGCGGTACTTCACTGCTTCGCGCTCTTTGGCAGGCGCCGCCCACGAAGGCCCGCCTCTTTCTTCCCACGCGCGCCAAGCAGTGCGGCAATGGCTGCAACTGGCGCCAAATCTCACACAGTTCACAATCACAGTCTATGGCACACAGGACCTGGGGATACCGGGCTCCATAATCCTGTTCGTGACGCCAAAATTGAGTCACCCTTGCTTCACCCAGGGCTGTGGGGTACTCGGTACCGGGCTGGTGTCAGGGGGATGATGTGTCACAGCAGCGGTGACCTGGTCCATGGCCCTGGGCCCCAATATCAATGGCGGTGGTGTTTGGTTGTAATATAAAGTTTGTGACGCCACCCGTGGTGTTTGGCAAGTAAGATGTTAGCCAACGCTGTGTGCAGATCCCCTGGGGCTGATAGTGTGTCGCAGCTTAGAAGGTGTAGCTCCACACAGGTGAAGCTGTAACCCCAGGGCAGTGTATAAGTGATGGGAACAGGGATGTAGCAGTGCCGACAGGTTAGGAAGCAGACAAAACACAGCGGGGTGCAATTTCTGTACCTTTACTTGGTAACTGCAGTCCAGGGTCCTGATCACAGATGGTATTGGAGCAGGCTAGCCTGGAAGCAACTCAGGGATTCTCTATCTCAGACGGGCTGTGCAGTCTCCCTAATAGCGCCGTGTGTGTGAAGCACTCCAGTCCTTAGTTACTCTGAAGTTCCTCCTGTCAAATGTTCCTAGAACTCTCCTTGCTCGGCAGACAGCTGTAGTCTCTCTCTCTCTGGGACTCCTCTCACTCTCAGAATCCTCGGCTCTCTATCCGTTTTGCTGTTGTGCCTCAAGTCTTCGATGGGAGCAGGGCATCTACAGTAGGAACTCCTCGGGTATCTGTGGCAGGGCCGTTAGTACCCGTACCACCGTGGAGACCCGACTCCAGTTCTGTGCGCTCTCAAGCTGAGGGAGCTCGCCTGCTGCAGCTCAACCTCCAGCTTCGCATTCCCCATCTGCACACTTCACCCTCTGCAGACTAACTGACCCTTCTTCCTCCTGGCCCTCAGCGATCACTCCTCCCCTCAATCCTGGGTCAGAGCTCCCCCTGTTGGTCAGGAGGGGAACTGTGTTGTATGCATGGATTGAATGTGAGAGAGTCCCATCATTGCCTCCAAGCCTGGCATTACTCTCCCCTGGAGGAAGGCAAAGCCAGTGTGGTGACCGTACTCCTGGGGGCACCACAGTCTCATGAGCAATCTGGATTTATTTTGATTTTTTTTGTTTCCGTTACAACATTTTAAAGTTGGGTCGCAAGGCTGAAATATGGAAATGGAGAAGTTGGCAAAGTTCACACATCGGCTGCTGCAATTCACTCCTGTGGTTTCCCACTGCTTCAGCACCCACCCTATTCCCCTGATTTGGCTCCCTCGGACTATCACCTATTCCCACAGATGAAAAAGCACCTTGGTGGAAGATGGAATTGCAGCCATTGCAACAGCCGATGTGTGAACTTTGCCAACTTCTCCATTTCCATATTTCAGCCTTGCGACCCAACTTTAAAATGCTGTAACGGAAACAAAAAAAATCAAAATAAATCCAGATTGCTCATGAGACCATTCAACTAACTAAATAACATATTGCATTGCAAAACAAGACCATGCAAAAAAGATTACATGGGTGGGCCTCGAAGATTTCAGGCACCCCTTGTAGCTTAACAAGAGGTGGAATTGCACAGTTATAAGAACTACTCGTGGTTTGTGAACCGTTTACACCAGGGCTCTCAAACTCCACCTTGTAAATGGAAAAAATTTGAATATGAAGAGCCGTGTTCTTTGAGGGAGAAGATTATGCCCGCTGTCTTGGGGTCAAAACTTTCCTTTACTCCCTATATCCGATCACTCACTCGCTCTTGTCACCTGCATCTTAAAAACATCTCCAGAATCCTTTTCTCACCTTTGAAACTGCTAAGACTCTTACTGTCGCTCTTATTCATTCTCGTCTGGACTTCTGCAACTCTCTTCTGATCGGTCTCCCTCTTACCAAACTTTCTCCTCTCCAATCCATCTTGAATGCGGCAGCCAGGGTCATATTTCTATCCAGCTGCTTCACCGATGCTTCCATCTTGTGCCAGTCATTAAACTGGCTACCTATTCGCTACAGAGTCCAATATAAACTCTCTCTCTCACCCACAAAGCTCTCCACAGTTCTGCACCGCCTTATCTCCTCCTCTCTCATTTATGTCTATCGCCCTACACGTGCCCTCTGTTCTACAAATGACCTAAGACTAACATCCCCCGAACTTCGAACCTCCGTCTCCAAGACTTCTGTCATGCTGCGCCAGCTCTCTGAAATGCACTTCCCCAGACGATCAGACTGATACCTAGCCCCGACCTATTCAAGTGCGCTTTAAAAACCCATCTCTTCAAACAAGCTTACCACATCAACTACTCAGTAAACTAACTTTGCCCTGTTCCCTCCTTCCAAATATTATTCTGAATCTGCACCCTACTATTCATCTGTCTCCACACCCTTCATGCACACGATAACTGCACTTAATACTTGACTATTGCACTTAAACACACGAGCTGATGACCGGATCATGCAGCTTTATATGAAAATCCCTATTTATTATAATTGCCAGACCTGAAATAACAAGCACTTTTCACCTACTGTGTCCCCCCCATTTCCTTGTAGATTGTAAGTTTGCGAGCAGGGACCTCACTCCTAATGTCACTGTTTGCATTGTCTTAACTTGTATTGAATTTATTGTCTGTACATGTCCCCGCTTAACTGTAAAGTGCTGCGGAATATGTTGGCGCTATTTAAAGAAAAATTATTATTATTATTATATTATGTTTTCAGTGATACCATTATTTTTCTATATGACTTGTTGATCATCTTTTTTTTATTTTTGGCATTTTTTTATTCTTTATAATGGTGTTTATTATGAATTATGGTGCAGGTCTTCTTTTTTACTTCACTTTTTACATAAAACAGCATTTTTAGTAGCCAGATCTTTCTGCAACATTTTTTCATACTTTATTTTGAGTATTTTTATAAAAAAAAAACATTCTTTTTTTTTAATTTGCCAATCGACCCCATACACTATTATTGTTTTCAAATTATCCCATTATAATAATTTTGGCCCCCATCCTGTAATAATCTCCCAATCCTCTAATAAGGTCCCCTGTCCTGTAATAATGTCCCCAATCCTATAGTAATGGTCCCCTTTCTGTAATAATATCCCCAATCCTGTAATAATGCCCTCAATCTTGTTAGAATGTCCCCAATCCTGTAATAATGTTCCTCATCCTCACAGGTGTTGGCGTTTTCTGAGTGATATGTAAGTGCATTTACAAGGTATTTATAGGGGCTTAACATGGACTGTGATGACTTCCCCTGACGAAGCTGCTATAGGCAGCGACACACATTGGGCTGAGCAGGTAGTGTGATATACTCCACTAAGTAATTATGATCATCTATATAACTGAATTGTGAAGTGAACCTTCATGAGGAATAGGGTTGCATATATTTTGTATAGTATGTAGAAATAAACTTTTTTTCTTTGCTGATGAATATTTGATTCAACTCTTGTTTTTGCCAATGAGAGCTATACTACATATATGTAATTTTTACCATTGAATTTTTTGTGACTTTGCTATTTATTGAGTATATCACCTTACATTGGGCTTTAGCTGTATGATTCCTCCTGTGGGTCTACTTACTCTAGAATTGTCTACTTTTATCCTGCTGGGGCTTTTAATCTTTGATGATACGTATTGTACGACTATTCACTAACAAGAGGATGATTCCTTTTCACTTGCCTACTCATTATCCTCCCCTTTTTGTATGTTTTTTCTTTATGGTTTTAATTGTTTTTAATTGTGTAATTGTCTCTCTGGCATTTCTGTCTAAATAAAGCCTTTTTACTTTTGAATTGGACTGTGTGTGCGCTATCATCTGCGCTTCTTTTTTACTTTAGTTTTCACACATGACTTTTTAGTGCATTAGTTGCACCCTGTGATGTGACTGATTGTCTTTAGTATTGTGTGGTGCCCATCCTTGTGTACATAATGTTCCTCATCCTGCAATAATGCCCCCTGTCCTGTGATATTGTCCCAAATAATGTAATAATGTCCCCTGTCTGGGAATAATGTCCCCAATCCATTAGTAATCGTCATTTGTACTGTAATAATACCCAGTCCTGTAATAATGTACCCGGTCCTGTAATAATACCCCCAATCATTAGTAATGGTCCCCTGTTTAGTAATAATACCCCCAGTCCTGTAATAATGTCCCTTGTCCTGTAATAATACTCCCAATCCTATAATAAACTCCCCAATCCTTTAATACTGTTCCTCATCCTGTAATAATGTCCTCAATTCAGTAATAATACCTCATTCCTCTAATAATGTCCCCAATCTTATAATAATGTTCCTCATCCTGTAATAATGTTCCCAATCCTATAATAAGGTCTCCAATTCTGTAATAATGTCCCCAATCCTGTAATAATGTCTCCAGTCCTGTAATAATACCCCCAATTTTGCAATAATGTTCCTCATCCTGTAATAATGTCCCCAATCCTGTAATACCCACAATCCTTTAATAATGTCCACAATCCTGTAATATTGTCCCCTATTCAGTAGTAATGTCTCCAATCCTGTAATAATGCTTCCTGTCATATACAGTGGCATGCAAAAGTTTAGGCACCCCTGGTCAAAATTACTGTTATTGTGAACAGTTAAGCAAGTTGAAGATAAAATGATCTCTAAAAGGCCTAAAGTTAAAGATGACACATTTGTTTTGTATTTTAGGCTAAAAAGTAATACACATTGTCATTTTTTCACATTTTAAAAATTACAAAAAGAAAAAGGGTCCGATGCTAAAGTTTGGGCACCTTTGGAGATTTGTGTGCTCAGATAACTTTGACCAAGGTTTCAGACCTTAATTAGCCTGTAAGGGTTATGGCTTGTTCACCCTCAATGTTAGGAAAAGCCAGCTGATGCAGATTCCACAGGTTTAGAAACACATAGCCTCCTCTAACCTTGTGCGAAAAAGCAGCCACCATGGGTTCTTTTAAGCAGCTGCCTAGCACTCTGAAAATGAAAATGGTGGAGGCCCACAAAGCAGGAGAAGGCTATAAGAAGATAGAAAAGCGTTTTCAAGTTGTCCTTTCCTCAGTTCAATATGTAATTCAGAAATAGCAGTTTACAGGAACAGTGGAGGTCAAGATAAGGTCTGGAAGGCCAAGCAAAATGTCAGAGAGAGCTGCTTGTAGGATTGCTAGAAAGGCATATCAGAACCCCCACTTGACTGCAAAAGACCTTCAGAAAGATTTAGCAAATTCTGGAGTTGTGGTAATTGTTCTACTGTTCAGAGACATCCTATCAAATATGGCCTTCATGGAAGAGTCATCAGAAGAAAACCTCTCCTGCACCCTCACCATAAAATTTAGCATCAGAGGTATGCAAAAGAACATCTAAACAAGCCCGATGCATTTTAGAAACAAGTCCTGTGAATCGTTGAAGTTAAAATAAAACTCTTTGGTCGCAATGATCAAAGGTATGTGCAGAGAAAAAATTGCATAGAATTTCAGGAATAGAACATCTCTCCAACCATTAAGCATGGGGATGGATCAATCATGCTTTGGAGTTGTGTTGCAGACAATGGCACAGGGAACATTTCACAGGTAGAGAGAAGAAAGGAGTCAATGAAATTTCAACAAATTCTTGATGCAAACATAACACCATGTGTAAAAAAGCTGAATTTGAAAACAGGATGGCTTCTACAAATGGATAATGATCACACACATCAAAATCCACAATAAACTACCTCAAAAGGTGATAGCTAGAGGTTTTTCAATGGCCCTCACAGTCCCCCGATTCGATCATCATTGAAAATCTGTGGCTATCCCTCAAAATAGCAGTGCATGCAAGACGACCCAGGAATCTCACTGAAATGGAAGAATTTTCCAAGGAAGAATGGATGAAAATCCATCAAACAAGAATTGAAAGACTCTTGGCTGGCTACTAAAAGCGTTTACAAGCTGTGATATTTTTAAAAGGGAGTGCTACTAGGTACTAACTATGCAGGGTGCCCAAACTTTTGCATTGGCCTATTTTCCTTATTGTAATTTTTAAAATGTAAAAAATGACAATATATAATTTTTTTGGCCTAAAATACAGAGAAAATGTGTCAACTTTAACTTTAGCCCTTTTAGAGATCATTCCATCTTCAACTTGCTTAACTAGTCACAATAACAGTAATTTTGACCAGGGGTGCCCAAACTTTTAAATGCCACTGTAGTAATGTCCCCAGTCCTTTAATAATGTCCCCAACCTGAAATAATGTCTGCAATCCATTAATAATGTTCCTCATCCTGAAATAATGACAGCAATCCTGTAATAATGTCCCCTGTCCTGTAACATTGTCCCCATCCTGCAATAATGTACCCAATCCTGTAATAATGTACTCTGTCCTGTGGTAATGTCCCCAGTCCTGTAATATTGTCCCGTGTACTGTAATGATGTTCCTTGTCCTGTAATACTGTCTTTAGTCCTGTAATAATGTCCCCTGTCCGGTAATAATGTCCCCCATCCTGAAATAATGTCCCCAATCCTGAAATAATGTCCTCAATCCAGTAATAATGTTCCCCGTTGTGTAATAATGTCACCTGCCCAGTAATAATGTCATCTGTCCTGTAATAATGTTCTTCATGCTGTAAAAATGTCCTCAATTCTGTAATTAATGTTCCTCAGCCTGTAGTAATCGTCCTCCATCCTATAAAATTGTCCCTCATCCTGTAATAGTGTCCCCATTCCTGTAGTAATGTCACACGTCCTGTAATAATGTCCCTTATCCTGTAATAGTGTCACGAATCCTGTAATAATATCCCCCATCGTGTAATAATGTCCCCAATCCTGTAAAAATGTCCCCCATCCTGTAACAATGTCCCTCATACTGTAACAGTGTCCCCAATCCTGTAATAATATCTCCCATCATGTAATAAAGTCCCCAATCTTGTAAAAATATCCCCTGTCCTGTAATAACGTAGTAATTGTAGTAATATCTCCATTCTGGTCTCATTTTGCAACAAGGTCCCATATTCTATCGCTCTTTACACAAAAAAAATTGAGGGTACACATTCAATTGAAAAGGAAAGCTGACATCAGCAGACCCTGGACTGGGCCGCACATTGGAGCCTCGAGGGTTGCCTGCAGCCGGTGTGTTTGAGACTCCTGGTGTGAGGGAGCACCAGGGCTGTAGCTGTGGCAGAGACTAATGGCTTTTGCACACCCTCGACTCCCGTCACATACAAGCAATGTCCTTTTGCCTCTCTGCTCTCTGCACCTTGAGGGTCTCCTCTGAGTTGCTGAAGACCCCCTCTATACGATTGCGCACAGAGACACAGTCCAATTTCAACTGTAAAAAAAAACTTTACTTCTTTCCTTTTGCAGCATATCCATATCAGTTACAGCATTAGTACAGAGTTCCATACAGTTCACAACCTTCACTCTCCCTGTACTCGTCCCTACGTCTTTCAGTGGGTGCCCGGGTCATACCGTTTGATCCGGTACTGCAGCGTGCTCCCTGTTCAGCTTTACTATGCTCAGGAGTTCCCTCGTCCGTTTCACCCCAGACAAGAGGGCATCTGCCCATGAAATAAGCTGCAACATGTTGAGCGACCTGCATCCCTGTACTGCTGTGGCTTTGGCTACAGCTTCTGTTCCCACTGCTGCTATCACTGCTACCCTTCTGGCCCACTGGCCCTGGACATCTGGGCTACTCACTTCAAACGTTGCGGAGGCAACCGCACTGTACGGGTTCTAAGGCCTCACTGGTATAAACAGGAGAAACCCCTCTATCTTATCCACGGTTCGCTCCTCCTAAATAACTATATTTGTTGTGCTAAACTAAGTATGCTAATATGTCCCCATCTAGTGGACGGACTTAGGTACTACACTTTCCCTACAACAACTATATTTATGTACAGTACACTATACAACATATATTCCTATACACATAGCAGCAACAGATAAATATATATATATATACACACAATTTTACATACAAGGCAATATCTACATCAAGGAAGGGAGTGGAGTATCACGCAGTCCCAGTAAACCCCTTACATTCCCCCTCCCTTTAACAATGGTCATCCCTGACCATTCACACATAAAACTATATTATATACAGCGTATACTCCACACAAGGAGACAATTAAGGTAGAGAAATATTGCTCAACTCAAGCAAAGTCCTTTTTTTCCTCAACAACGCATGAGAGTCCTTTTTCTCTTGAGGTATGCCTGACAAACAGTCCTTCAGGTATCCCCCACAGTCTATCAAATTCTAGTCTTGTCCACCAGTATCAAACATATTCTACAATTATATGACCTGTCCATTAGGTCAACAGTCCTTAGGGGAAGGAAGGTGTCCCCCTCCCTTTTTGCATAGCACTGCCCTTTAATGATGTGTGCACTGCCTGTCCCAAAACATGTCCCACAGCCACACACGGTCCGTACCTCAGTTCAAGGCCAGAGTCCTGCTATCCAGCAGGAAAAGTGCAAGTAAACTGGGATGGGGGGAATAAACCAAAAACATTTAACTTTGGCCATACCAGCCTCACTACACCCGACTTTGGGGTGCTCCAGGGCTACTTTTGCCCACAGGGATGTGGAAAAGTCCCATTCCTGATCATGCAATGAGCACTACTTCACTTTGTCAAATGTACATTCCAGTTCAGTGACACATCTCCCATGTCACTTTATCCCACACTGGGTTCTATGCTCTTGCTCCAGTTGATGACCCTGTAGCCGCAGGTGTTGTGTCCTCCTGCCGCAATGACAGGGGAGGAGGGAGTCTTGTTTGTTCAGTGCCCAGGGAACAGGGGGATCACTGTGCATGTTCCGGACCCGTATATAGGTCCACATCATCCTCCTCAATCCAGGCGGCCTGCCCGGGGGATGGGAATGGGCCCTCTGTTGTATGATTGAACCGCGACAAGTCGAGGGATGAGGTGTTACTAAGCATGGGCCTGCTCTCTGGGACCTGGGGCCAAGATCCACTCACAGCTGTCAGCTCCAGCATCACAGCTGCGGCCGTCCTGTGACCGTTGGATCCCTCCGCCAAGGCAGCTGCGCACTATGGTCCAGTCTCCTCCACTTCCAGCATGAACTCCTCCGGGACAATCGTTGGTTCTGGTCCCCGACGATGTTGAGGAACTGGCTGCGGTTGACAAGGTTCCGGCTCCCGCAGACGGCGTTCCGGTTTGGTCTTTACTTCCGGTGCGGGCTCCTCTAGAGCAGTCATTGCTTCCGGTTGAAGAGGTTCCAGCTCCCGAGGACAGTGTTCCATCTCCGGCAGCCGCCGGCAGCTCTACTCTGGCTACCGATGGCGTCCCGGCTCCGAATCCTCTGGTACGTGATGACGTGCGCAGCTGCACCCAAGATTTTCTTCTGGGCCCCACCCATTCCAAGGTGGGGTCGCTTCCAGCCACTCCACTCATTTCTTAGGATTCGGTGGTAGGGGGCAAGGTCTTTTCCTTCTCTTGGGCGGACCAGGGAATGTCATCTGACAGATTTTTGCGCCATACCTGGGTCAGAACGCCCACGAAGGATGACATCACAGTTGTCGGTCTCCTTTTTGGCGCCATTCTCCGCCATCTATAAGGCCACCATCTTGGTCACAAATAAAGGGTCGGTCACAGCCAAAATTTCAGTCACGTCTGATACATTAGTCTCATCCAGGGCATCACCATCTTCATTCTTCATGGCATCCCCACATGGCAAGGCTGTGGGATCCCCAGTGTGAGGGGTGGCCAGGGCCATAGTCATGGCACACATAAGTGTCTGATTTAACGCTCCCTGGTCATCCGCATCACATGCAGAAAGGCTCACTGTCTCACTTGCGTGGTTCTCAGAGGCCTCCCTTAGATGCAGAGAAGCTTCTTACTTTGATCTGGCACATAAAGAGACAGAGTCTAATTCCAACTTTAAACGCAAAACTTTACTTGTTTTCAATTGCAGCACGTCCACATCAGTTACAGCATCAACACAGTCCTGCACAGATCACATCCTTCACTTTCCCTGTGCTCTTCCCTATGTCCTTCAGTTGGTACCTGGGCCATCCCGTCTCGACCGGTACTTATTATTTTGTGGACTTCAACTACCCTGAAATACATTGGGGAACCGAAACCTGCAGTTCCAGCAATGGTAATAGGTTTTTGACAACTATGAGACACAATTACCGTACCTTTCACAACTGGTTCAGGACCCAACAAGAGGGGGGGCACTGCTAGACCTACAGGCCAGACCACATATTAAATATAAGGGTTGAGGGTCACTTGGGTAATAGTGACCACAAAATAATACATTTTCATGTATCCTTTAATAAGATGTGTAGTAGAGGGGTTACAAGGACAATAAACTTCAGGAAAGCAAATTTCCAACCGATGAGAGATGATCTTGGTGCAATTAACTGGGACGATATCCTGAGACATAAAAATACACAAAGAAAATGGGAGAGGTATATTATCATCCTGAATAGGACCTGTGCACAGTATACAGTTGTGGCCAAAAGTATTGACACCCCTGCAATTTTGTCAGATAATACTCAGTTTCTTCCTGAAAATGATTGCAAACACAAATTCTTTGGTATTATTATCTTCATTTAATTTGTCTTAATTGAAAAAACACAAAAATAATTGTCCTAAAGCCAAATTGGATATAATTCCATACCAAACATAAAAAAGAGGGTGGACAAAAGTATTGGCACTGTTCGAAAAATCATGTGATGCTTCTCTAATTTGTGTAATTAACAGCACCTGTAACTCACCTGTGGCACCTAACAGGTGTTGGCAATAACTAAATCACACTTGCAGCCAGTTAACATGGATTAAAGTTGACTCAACCTCTGTCCTGTGTCCTTGTGTGTACCACATTGAGCATGGAGAAAAGAAAGAAGACCAAAGAACTGTCTGAGGACTTGAGAAACCAAATTGTGAGGAAGCATGAGCAATCTCAAGGCTACAAGTTCATCTCCAAAGACCAGAATGTTCCTGTGTCTACCGTGCGCAGTGTCATCAAGAAGTTTAAAGCCCATGGTACTGTGGCTAACCTCCCTAGATGTGGACGGAAAAGAAAAATTGACAAGAGATTTCAACGCAAGATTGTGCGGATGTTGGATAAAGAAATAAAGAACCTCGAGTAACATCCAAACAAGTTCAAGCTGCCCTGCAGTCCGAGGGTACAACAGTGTCAAACCGTAATATCCGTCGGCGTCTGAATGAAAAGGGACTGTATGGTAGGAGACCCAGGAAGACCCCACTTCTTACCCCGAGACATAAAAAAGCCAGGCTGGAGTTTGCCAAAACTTACCTGAAAAAGCCTAAAACGTTTTGGAAGAATGTTCTCTGGTCAGATGAGACAAAAGTAGAGCTTTTGGGGCAAAGGCATCAACATAGAGTTTACAGGAGTAAAAAAGAGGCATTCAAAGAAAAAAATACGGTCCCTACAGTCAAACATGGCGGAGGTTCCCTGATGTTTTGGGGTTGCTTTGCTGCCTCTGGCACTGGACTGCTTGACCGTGTGCATGGCATTGTGAAGTCTGAAGACTACCAACAAATTTTGCAGCATAATGTAGGGCCCAGTGTGAGAAAGTTGGGTCTCCCTCAGAGGTCATGGGTCTTCCAGCAGGACAATGACCCAAAACACACTTCAAAAAGCACTAGAAAATGGTTTGAGAGAAAGTACTGGAGACTTCTAAGGTGGCCAGCAATGAGTCCAGACCTGAATCCCATAGAACACCTGTGGAGAGATCTAAAAATGGCACTTTGGAGAAGGCACCCTTCTAATATCAGGGACCTGGAGCAGTTTGCCAAAGAAGAATGGTCTAAAATTCCAGCAGAGCATTGTAAGAAACTCATTGATGGTTACGGGAAGCGGTTGGTCGCAGTTATTTTGACTAAAGGTTGTGCGACCAAGTATTAGGCTGAGGGTGCCAATACTTTTGTCTGGCCCATTTTTGGAGTTTTGTGTGAATTCATCAATGTTTTGCTTTTTGCTTCATTCTCTTTTGTGTTTTTTTCATTTAAGACAAATTAAATGAAGATAATACCAAAGAATTTGTGTTTGCAATCATTTTCAGGAAGAAACTGACTATTATCTGACAAAATTGCAGGGGTGTCAATACTTTTGGCCACAACTGTATACCCTATGGGAATAAACATGCTAGAAATAGGAGGAAACCACTATGGTTAAATAGAGCTGTAAGGGGCGCAATAAGTGACAAAAAGAAAGCATTTAGAGAATTAAAGCAAGTAGGTAGTGATAAGGCATTAAATAAATACAGAAAATTAAATAAATTCTGTAAAAAGCAAATTAAGGCAGCAAAAATTGAGACAGAGAATCTCATTGCCAGAGAAAGTAAAAATAATCCCAAAATATTCATAACTACATAAATAGTAAGAAACTAAAAAATGATAGTATTGGTCCCCTCAAAAATAGTCTAGGTGAAATAATGGATGAGGATGAGGAAAAAGCCAATATGCTAAATGACGTTTTTCAACAATATTTACACAAGAAAATCCCATGACGGATAACATGATCAGTGATAAAAATTCTCCATTAAATGTCACCTGCTTAACCCAGCAGGAAGTACGGCGGCATCTAAAAATCACTAAAATTGGCAAATCCCCGGGCCCGGAAGGGATACACCTCCGAGTACTGCACGAATTAAGTATAGTCATAGATAGACCATTATTTTTAATCTTTAAAAATTCCATAATAACAGGGTCTCCTCTACAGGACTGGCGTATAGCAAATGTGGTGCCAAATTCAAAAAGGGGACAAAAACTGAACTTGGAAATTATAGGCCAGTGAGCTTAACCTCTACTGTGGGTAAAATATTGGAGGGTTTTCTAAGAGATACTATACTGGAGTATCTGAAGAAGAATAACCTCATGACCCAATATCAACATGGGTTTACAAGGGACCGTTCCTGTCAGACTAATCTGATAAGCTTTTATGAAGAGGTAAGTTCCAGACTGGACCAAGGGAATGCAGTGGACATGGTGTACATGGACTTTTCAAAAGCTTTTGATACGGTGCCACACAAAAGGTTGATACATAAAATGAGAACAATGGGGATAGGGGAAAATATGTGTAGGTGGGTTAAGAGCTGGCTCAGGGATAGGAAACAAAGGGAGGTTATTAATGGAGCACACTCGGACAGGGGGGTACCACAGGGGTTAGTATTGGGTCCGCTTCTTTTTAACATATTTATTAATGACCTTGTAGGGGGCATAGAGAGTAGAATTTCAATATTTGCAGATGACACTAAACTCTGCAGGGTAATCAATACAGAGGAGGACAATTTTATCTTACAGGAGGATTTATGTAAACTGGAAGCTTGGGCTGATAAATGGCAAATGAGCTTTAACGGGGTTAAATGTAAGGTCATGCAATTGGGTAGAACAAACAAGATGTATAATTATGTGCTTAATTGTAAAACACTGGGCAAAACTGTCACTGAAAAAGACCTGGGTGTATGGGTGGACGACAAACTCACATTTAGTGACCAGTGTCAGGCAGCTGCTGCAAAGGCAAATAAAATAATGGGATGCATTAAAAGAGGCATAGATGCTCATGAGGAGAACATAATTTTACCTCTATACAAGTCACTAGTGTGACCACACTTAGAATACTGTGTATAGTTCTGGTCTCCGGTGTATAAGAAAGACATAGCTGAACTGGAGCGGGTGCAGAGAAGAGCGACCAAGGTTATTAGGGAACTGGGGGGTCTGCAATACCAAGACAGGTTATTACACTTGGGGTTATTTAGTTTGGGGAATCGAAGGCTTAGGGGTGATCTTGTTACAGTGTATAACTATATGCGGGGACAGTACAAAGACCTTTCTAATGATCTTTTTACTCTTAGACCTGTGACGGGGACAAGGGGGCATCCTCTACGCCTGGAATAAAGAAGGCTTAAGCATACGCACAGATGCGGATTCTTTTCTGTAAGAGCAGTGAGACTATGGAACTCTCTGCCATATGATGTTGTAATGAGTGATTCCCTACTAAAATTTAAGAATGGACTGGATGCCTTTCTTGAAAAGTATAATATTACAGGGTATATACACTAGTTTCCTTGATATTGCGTTGATCCAGGGAGCTAGTCTGATTGCCGTATGTGGAGTCGGGAAGGAATTTTTTTCCCCAATGTGAAGCTTACTGTTTGCCACATGGGTTTTTTTTGCCTTCCTCTGGATCAACATGTAAGGGCAAGTTAGGATAGGATATGGGTTGAACTAGATGGACTTAAAGTCTTCCTTCAACCTTAATAACTGTTACTATGTTACTAAGTTTTCTAACTTTCCCCATCTAGTGGCCCAATAAGGTTACAACGCTCTCCGTAAAATACAATATATAATATATATTCTAGCAGCATTATAAGGCAACAATACACACACAAATAAACAGTATATTTACATTCTGAACCGAAGCATATTTGGGATATATATAGGGGAGCCCCTGTGATCCCCTACACAGACATAAAGTTAGAAAAAAATGACTGCTGCGCCTCTGAACTTTGCAAACTCCCTCCCCTCATCATACATGTGCCAAACGCTCATGATACACCACTATTATCGTTGCTAAAGTGCTGAAAATATTTTTTTTCTTTGCTAGGTGAAGAGAATGGGGCATCAGACTGTGCTGCTCGCCTGTCAGGATGATGTACCAGAGGAGTCCAAGTGGATGTAATAGAAAATAGACTTTATTTCTACGCGTTTCGTGGTGATCACACCACTTCCTCAGGACAGTCTATACCTGGTATACCAGTCTATACGCGTAGAAATAAAGTCTATTTTCTATTACATCCACTTGGACTCCTCTGGTACATCATCCTGACAGGCGAGCAGCACAGTCTGATGCCCCATTCTCATCACCTAGCAAAGGATCATCACATCGGGGCTTGCAGCAGCCGCCAATGCTAAGTGAAGTGGTTGTGTCTCACACAACCATAATAGGTGAGTGAATTTGATTATCCCTCACGAATATTCCTTTTATCTCGGATAAGACCCTATGTGCGCTCTATATTCCTTCTAGGTACATTGAAAATATTTTTTTGGCAACGCAAATATTTTCCCACACTTTTACTGAATGTTACCGATTTTATAAAATTTTGCTCGGGTTTACGATCACAAATCAGAATGTGCCATATATGTGCAATCGTTTTACGAACAAATGCGCTCATCACTAGTTAGGGGCCCACTCAGAAGTTTCACCCCCTCAAAACAAAACCCTAGCTACGCCTCTGCCCTTGGGACAGGGAAAGTTAGGGTCCCAGTTCCAGGGATACTTTTAGGCTCCTCACCCTTACTCCAGACCCTTGTGACAAATTATCATCAGTGTCGTATCCATGTCATTTTATAAAGTACTGCAACCTGTTTCTGAATATTCTGCAGTGCAGGATCTTTTTGACAGTGTAGTGTTGTTGTTCATCCACATCAACAGGACCAGAAGGAGATAGGCGACGTCCTGGAAAAGGATTTGGAACAAATAGCTTGAGTATCGAAACATGAAACACTGGATATATCTTCATTCCTCTTCGAAATTAAAGATGAAAAGCTACTGCGTTAACTTGTCCAATAATTTTGAAAGGACTAATACATTTTTGACCCAGTTATGGTAAAGGTATATGAAGTTTCAAATTCTTGGTAGAAAGCCACACTTCATCTCCCACTTGGAAGCCCGGAGCAGGTCTGGGAGATTTGTCTACTGATTCCTTTATATTTCTCCATGGCAATTATTAAAGGGAATCTGTCATCCCTTTTCCAAATATGAGCTGCTGCCACCGACATCAGGGGCTTATCTACAGAATTCTGTAATGCTGTAGATAAGCCCCAGATGTAACCTGAAAGAGAAGAAAAACGAGTTAGATTATACTCACCGGGGGGAGCATTCCGGTCCGATGGGTGTCGCGGTCCGGTTCGGCGCCTCCCATCTTCATATGATGCCGACCTCTCCCGGCACTTGCGCACTGCACTGCAGGACTCTGCTCTGCCCTTAATAGGGCAAAGCAGTGTGCCTGCGCAGGACCCTGACAGGAAGGAAATAAGAGGACAGCATTGTATGAAGATGGGAGGCGCCGGACCAGACCGCGACAACCATCGGATTGGACCGCCCCCCCACCCGGTGAGTATAATATAACTCTTTTTCTTCTCTTTCAGGTTACATCGGGCGCTTATCTACAACATTACAGAATGCTGTAGATAAGCCCCTGATGTCGGTGCTGGCAGCTCATATTCGAAAAAAGGGGTGACAGATTATCTTTAACTTGACTTTTAGCACTTTCAGATTCTGTTGGAGAGATTGTATACTGTCAGTGACTGCAGGAATAGAAGCTTCACATGGAAAGTTGGGAAGAATACTTGGATGGTAACCAGAATTTGCAATCAATAGTGTCTGTTTAGGC